>NC_086444.1:296527519-296692519 GCF_028390025.1 Pseudophryne corroboree
GTACATCTACACTATGTCCTAGGCCATATCTGCCTCGCCGCACGTGCGGCTTTAGCCCAAAACTGGAAACAACCCACACCGCCTCCAGTGTTGAAGGTAATACACAAAATACAGCTGCACTTCTCGATGGAGACTGAACACATCCCATACTCCTTCACTGCTAAATCTCCATTCGTGCGCTGGATGCCTTGGCATCTATTTATCACGGAGGGTGAGGGTGCTGCATTGATACTACCTCCCCGAACCCCTGTACAATCACCCCCCAGCACATCGGCTGATGTGACCCCATCCCCCCCCCCCCTAAAAAAGCAAGGACCCAATATTTGTATTTGTATTTGTGTTATATTTACTTCAAGCCCATTGCCGCCCTACCACCTCCATTAATTATTATTTTTTTTGTTTGCCTTACAATGTATTGGTGTGATCGATTTTGAATTGTCTGCATATGTCTGTTAAAGCGTTTTCTCATATGCGTATGTACCTACTTCCCCCCTCCTTTCCTTTTTCCTTTTTGTACCCCTGTTTGCAATGCAAAAAATTTCAATAAAAAACTATTGATGGAAAAAAAAAAAAAATGAATTATAATCAATTCCTCCGTGGAGACATTGACCAGCAGCAATTGCCTCCACAAAGTACACAGGGAGCTGAGATGGTGGATTCCAGTGGGGACGAATTGATAATCTGTGAGGAGGGGGATGTACACGGTGATATATCGGAGGATGATGATGAGGTGGACATCTTGCCTCTGTAGAGCCAGTTTGTGCAAGGAGAGATTAATTGCTTCTTTTTTGGTGGGGGTCCAAACCAACCCATCATTTCAGTCACAGTCGTGTGGCAGACCCTGTCACTGAAATGATGGGTTGGTTAAAGTGTGCATGTCCTGTTTATACAACATAAGGGTGGCTGGGAGGGCCCAAGGACAATTCCATCTTGCACCTCTTTTTTCTTTAATTTTTCTTTGCGTCATGTGCTGTTTGGGGAGTGTTTTTTGGAAGGGCCATCCTGCGTGACACTGCAGTGCCACTCCTAGATGGGCCCGGTGTTTGTGTCGGCCACTAGGGTCGCTTATCTTACTCACACAGCTACCTCATTGCGCCTCTTTTTTTCTTTGCGTCATGTGCTGTTTGGGGAGTGTTTTTTGGAAGGGCCATCCTGCGTGACACTGCAGTGCCACTCCTAGATGGGCCCGGTGTTTGTGTCGGCCACTAGGGTCGCTTATCTTACTCACACAGCTACCTCATTGCGCCTCTTTTTTTCTTTGCGTCATGTGCTGTTTGGGGAGTGTTTTTTGGAAGGGCCATCCTGCGTGACACTGCAGTGCCACTCCTAGATGGGCCCGGTGTTTGTGTCGGCCACTAGGGTCGCTTATCTTACTCACACAGCTACCTCATTGCGCCTCTTTTTTTCTTTGCGTCATGTGCTGTTTGGGGAGTGTTTTTTGGAAGGGCCATCCTGCGTGACACTGCAGTGCCACTCCTAGATGGGCCCGGTGTTTGTGTCGGCCACTAGGGTCGCTTATCTTACTCACACAGCTACCTCATTGCGCCTCTTTTTTTCTTTGCGTCATGTGCTGTTTGGGGAGTGTTTTTTGGAAGGGCCATCCTGCGTGACACTGCAGTGCCACTCCTAGATGGGCCCGGTGTTTGTGTCGGCCACTAGGGTCGCTTATCTTACTCACACAGCTACCTCATTGCGCCTCTTTTTTTCTTTGCGTCATGTGCTGTTTGGGGAGTGTTTTTTGGAAGGGCCATCCTGCGTGACACTGCAGTGCCACTCCTAGATGGGCCCGGTGTTTGTGTCGGCCACTAGGGTCGCTTATCTTACTCACACAGCTACCTCATTGCGCCTCTTTTTTTCTTTGCGTCATGTGCTGTTTGGGGAGTGTTTTTTGGAAGGGCCATCCTGCGTGACACTGCAGTGCCACTCCTAGATGGGCCCGGTGTTTGTGTCGGCCACTAGGGTCGCTTATCTTACTCACACAGCTACCTCATTGCGCCTCTTTTTTTCTTTGCGTCATGTGCTGTTTGGGGAGTGTTTTTTGGAAGGGCCATCCTGCGTGACACTGCAGTGCCACTCCTAGATGGGCCCGGTGTTTGTGTCGGCCACTAGGGTCGCTTATCTTACTCACACAGCTACCTCATTGCGCCTCTTTTTTTCTTTGCGTCATGTGCTGTTTGGGGAGTGTTTTTTGGAAGGGCCATCCTGCGTGACACTGCAGTGCCACTCCTAGATGGGCCCGGTGTTTGTGTCGGCCACTAGGGTCGCTTATCTTACTCACACAGCTACCTCATTGCGCCTCTTTTTTTCTTTGCGTCATGTGCTGTTTGGGGAGTGTTTTTTGGAAGGGCCATCCTGCGTGACACTGCAGTGCCACTCCTAGATGGGCCCGGTGTTTGTGTCGGCCACTAGGGTCGCTTATCTTACTCACACAGCTACCTCATTGCGCCTCTTTTTTTCTTTGCGTCATGTGCTGTTTGGGGAGTGTTTTTTGGAAGGGCCATCCTGCGTGACACTGCAGTGCCACTCCTAGATGGGCCCGGTGTTTGTGTCGGCCACTAGGGTCGCTTATCTTACTCACACAGCTACCTCATTGCGCCTCTTTTTTTCTTTGCGTCATGTGCTGTTTGGGGAGTGTTTTTTGGAAGGGCCATCCTGCGTGACACTGCAGTGCCACTCCTAGATGGGCCCGGTGTTTGTGTCGGCCACTAGGGTCGCTTATCTTACTCACACAGCTACCTCATTGCGCCTCTTTTTTTCTTTGCGTCATGTGCTGTTTGGGGAGTGTTTTTTGGAAGGGCCATCCTGCGTGACACTGCAGTGCCACTCCTAGATGGGCCCGGTGTTTGTGTCGGCCACTAGGGTCGCTTAGCTTAGTCATCCAGCGACCTCGGTGCAAATTTTAGGACTAAAAATAATATTGTGAGGTGTGAGGTATTCAGAATAGACTGAAAATGAGTGGAAATAATGGTTATTGAGGTTAATAATACTTTGGGATCAAAATGACCCCCAAATTCTATGATTTAAGCTGTTTTTTAGGGTTTTTTGAAAAAAACACCCGAATCCAAAACACACCCGAATCCGACAAAAAAAATTCGGTGAGGTTTTGCCAAAACGCGGTCGAACCCAAAACACGGCCGCGGAACCGAACCCAAAACCAAAACACAAAACCCGAAAAATTTCAAGTGCACATCTCTAATTCCAGTATCTGCTGTTTTAGGCAATTTAAGGGGTTGATTTTCATTGGTTTCAGAGTGATTCCAAAACTATAATTCCTTATTGGCACATATTGCAGTAATATGAAATGTATCTGCTTAATAACAAACTTTTACCAGGACAGCTGCGCTGATAAGAGTAGGCAGTAAGGTGATAGCAATCACTTTATGAACGGGTTTTGACCCTGCACAGCCACAGCAAAGCTTTCTCTATAGTGTTAGAATTGCTAATGCCACCTGAAGATGTTGTTATCTATTGGTGCTAAGCTCTGCAAAACAAAACTTTTATGTTGCTTGGTAAACTGGACCAAACTGCAGTCCCCGCTGACAGAGGCATGAAAGAGGGCTATGCCCCCCTCGGGTGTTACCCTTCCAGGGGGTGATACCAAAATGCAGACTCCTCAGCAGTGACAGGAGCCAGGTGCTGCAGTGTGACATTATCCTGCAGCACTTGGGTTATGTCACTGAGGAGGAGCTGGCAGTGCAGTCAGAGTCTCTAGGGGCAGCTCTGCATCTGTAGGGATGCTGGACATGCCCCCATACTGAGGTAATTGGGGGCTTCACTTGAGGTCACGCCCTCTATGTTTATGTCAATGGGGGCCCAGTGAGGACCCATCACCTACCGAGGAAGCCTTAGCCTCACCAGGTATCACCGACCCCAGTACCGCCATTGCCTGCTGAGACCAATGGGGGACTGTATTTTGAAGTATTCATTTGTCTAACACAGATGATTCAGACTTATTTGCTTTTAACTTCTTGTCTCTGGAAGAAGTTTGAAAACAGGAAGGGGGCAGAGTGCAGGTGTGAGCTGTGAGGACAAATCATCATGACCCCACCCCATGTGCAAAATGCTGTTATTCACATTGGAATACCTGGGCTGGGAACATGATTATTTGTTATCGCTGTCTGACTTCCAAAAGTTTGACCGACATCGCCATCTCGGCTGCCAGAATGCCGGCAGCGGGGGGAACGCTAAGAGTCCCCATGTGGGCTCAGTGGCCCGCTGCGTTCGCCACAGGTTCTATTCTTACTCTATGGGTGTCGTGGACATCCACGTGTGGGAATAGCCACAGTTAGCCAGGATTCCGGCTGCCGGCATTATCATCGGTCAGGATTCCGGCGTCGGTATCCTGACTGCCGGGATTCCGAGTGCCGGCATCCTAACTGCATCCCCTGAAAAGAAAAACAGGAACAAGGTTACGAGAGATAAAGGAAGGAAAGAGTAAGTAAAAGGGGGAGAGAGAGAAATTATTATATATGGGGTGATTCAAATATTTAATGGGCACACATAATTGCATATCACCTGCAATTGTTTGGGCACCCATTATTTTTGCGCACTGATCATGCACAGAAGTACTGGGTTTACTAGCACAAAATGGCTAATCTAAAGTACTAAAGTACTGTCCCAACACAAAGTGCCGTTTGTGCACCCAAATGGCACACTTCTGCTCGCCATCTCAGGAGGATGTGAGCAGAAATTATATTAGTGCACCCATCGGTGGGACACACAGGTATAAGGGATGGCAATTATAATTCAATCACCCTCATAGAGAGAGCGAGAGCAAAGGAAGGAAAAGAATGAGAGAAAAGGGGTAGAGAGAGAACAGCTTTCTGGATTCAGGGCCATATGGCCCTGAAAATAATCAATGGCTATTGTGAGAAGTGGAGGAGGTGTGATTGGTGCTGTATGTGGAAGCTTGGAGCTGTATTCCCATCAACCTCATTGTTAATCTGTACCTGAGTGGAGGAGAAAAAAATGTATAGAGAAAAAAAGGGAGGGAGAGAGAAATGGTGGGGTGGGGGATAAAAGGGAAGAAAGAAAGAAAGAAAGAAAGAAAGAAAGAAAGAAAGAAAGAAAGAAAGAAAGAAAGAAAGAAAGAAAGAAAGAAAAAGAAACAGAACGTACGTACGAATGAATGAATGAAAGAAAGAAAAAAAAGAAAGAAAAAGAATTAATGAATGAAAGAAAAGAAGGGAGAAGTGAAACAGGTGGGGGGACACGGGAAAGAAGAAGCAAGAAGGGGTTTGGTATGAACTAAGTAAGTATTTTAAGCCCCCCCCCCCCCCCCCACACACACACACACACACTTCCCCTACCCTAACCTTAACCCTCCTGGGCTGGCGGCTAGAACTAACCCTCGGGTGATGGCTAGGGCTATCTCCCCCTCTCCTCCCCCCCCCCCACTCAGTGCCTAATCCTAACCTCCTTAGCTCTTAACCCTAACCCTCCCCCGCGGTACTTAGCGTTGGGCTGTTGGCTATCGGTGTTCACTTCCTGCGCAGGGTCGGGATTGCATCATTGGTCACTTGACCACTGGCATCCCGACTGCTGGGATGCAAAAAGAATGGGGTGACTTTAGCAAGAGGAGACAGGAGACAAAGGGCCTAATTCAGACCTGATCGTAGCAGCAAATTTGTTATTACATGGGCAAAACCGTGTGCACTACAGGGGGAAGCAGATATAACATGTGCAGAGAGAGTTAGATTTGGGTGGGTTATATTGTTTCTGTGCGGAGTAAGTACTGGCTGTGTTATTTTTACACTGCAATTTAGGTTTCAGTTTTAACACAACCCACCCAAATCTAACTCTCTCTGCACATGTTATATGCCCCCCCCCCCCCCCCCCCCCTGCAGTGCACATGGTTTTGCCCATCTGCTAACAAATTTGCTGCTACAATCAGGTCTGAATTAGGCCCATAGAGAGGAAGGGAACAGAAAGACGGGGGAAAAGGACAGGAGGGAGATGCTGTAAAAGTGGGGCAGAGAGATAGAGAGATGGCTAGGTGGGGGAAGTGAGAGGAGAAAAATCCCAAGCAGCAATGTGCAAAATAATAAACAACCTAGCAAATGACCGGTCCAAAAATACTAGTAACTAATATTACTTTCAACTCTACATTGGGCCATATAATTGGACTTATTTGGACTAAAATGTGGACATTGCATATGATTAGGGGGGAATTCAATTAGCTGCAGTAATTTACCATGGCTAACTGACCCACCCAAGGCTATTCAAATGTCCCCGAAGCCGGCAGTCATCATGGATTTATTTTTCACCTTCCTGAGAGAGGCGAAAAGATAATCAGCCCCATTTTCATGGCCTCTATAATGAAAATACATAGGTCCGTGAACTTATCACAGATTCTATGTGTTTTCACCCCAAAACTGAAAATTTTATGGGCGTAAAAAATGGGGTATAATTGAATAGGGAGGAAAAAAATTGTGAAACAAAAAAAATAAAAAATCGCTGAAAACTCCTGTTTATCAAGCCCAAAAAGGTTTCAGTACTAATAAATTTCCCCTTAATATGGATTGTCATCCGTACACCTAAATGTTTGCCAACACTCTCAGAACATGGCCAGATTGAAGGGTACATGATAAAATAGTGCAATAGTAGTAGTTTCCAGCATGTCACTGACAGCTGTGGGGGGCCCAGTGATGGTGGCATGCACTGTATGCAGCATAATGCACCTGAGCGACCACTGCACTTCTTTTCTGTTTGGCTGTAGGCTGCTCTGTCACTGATAACATTCTAATGCCAGAATTGGTCTAGTGTTATGTAGAATATTTTAGATGTATGATCGGCTACAGCAGGGGTGGCCAACCAGTCAGAGACAAAGAGCCAACAAATCTTGTTAGGTAAGTCAAAGAGCCGACATCGAGCAGAAGGCGCGTGTGCAAAAATGGATAGCATTGTACCTGATAGGCCACGCCCATGCTATAAAATACATTGAAAAAGCCAGAGCCAAATTAAATACATTTTAAAACCAGAACCAACATAAAATACATTGAAAAAGCCAGATCCACATAAAGTATATTGAAAAAGCCAGATTCACATAATACACTTTAGCTCCACCATGTGTCACTCCAGCCAGCTCCCCCATGTGTCACTCCAGCCAGCTCCCCCATGTGTTACTCCTGCCAGCTCCCCCATGTGTCACTCCTGCCAGCACCCTCCTGTGTCACTCCTGCCAGCTCCTCCATGTGCTACTCCTGCCAGCACCCTCCTGTGTCACTCCAACCAGCTCCCCCATGTGTCAATATGTCACTCCTGCCAGCACCCTCCTGTTACTCCAGCCAGCTCCTCCATGTGCCACTCCTGCCAGCACCCTCCTGTGTCAATCCAGTCAGTTCCCCCATTGTCTCTCCTGCCAAGACCCTCTTAGGTCACTCCAGCCAGCTCCCCCTTGTGTCACTGCAGCACACCCTCATGTCACTAATACCCCTTTCACATCGCACAAATAACCCGGTATCGACACGGCATATTGCCGTGTCGACACGGGTCAGTGTGCGATGTGAAAGCACCTACGATGAATTAGCGGGTCGCCTGACCCGGTAATTCAACCCGGTATAAAAGATGGATTATACCCGGGTTGAATACCGGGTCAGGCGCAGTGTGAATGGGAGCCACGTCGATGCGACACGGTTCCCATTCACAGCATAGGGAGAGGCGGCGCAGGAGATGAGCTCATCTCCCAGCACCGCCTCCACCCCGCCCCTGCTGCTGCTGCGCCCCCCCCCCCCCCCGCTGCTATGGCAACCGACCCGGTATATTGCCGGGTCGGAAAGCCATCAAAGGAGACCAAATGCCGGATCCCACCCGGTAAGGACACGTTTCTCTTACCGGGTGGGATCCGGCATTTGCGATGTGAAAGCGGTATAATGCTGCCCCCCAACTCGTGCCATTGCAGCAGCCCCTTATATGTCCTCTGTTTGCGGTGTCTCCATCAGTTCTTCGTCTCCGTAGTGTTGCTGCGTGTCTGGCTGGCATGCAGCAGTTTCCAGATGTGGCAATGTGACTGAGTGTCAGGAGCCACATCTGAATAAAGAATGAGCCGCATGTGGCTCAAGAGCCACGGGTTGGCCACTGCTGGGCTACAGCATAATCTGCCCATGTGAGTGTTCTAATTAAAAATGTAGGGAGATGGTTATTTATAAAAATAAAAACAGCAAATATCAATCTAGTACCATAACAGGGGATGTAGTCATAATGTTGGTATTCATAATGTTGACAGGTATGATGTTGATATTGTTGAAATGTCAGCATTGAACATAACGGCATCTGAAGAATTTTGACACATCATAATGTCAACATCTGAAATGTTAACATTCTGCACAGACCAGGCTATGGGAGGAGAGGGTTAGGGTTAGGCATGCCAATCATGTCGGCGTGCTACATGTCAACATTATGACCATGTCTACTTTACAGTATGAATGTCGACTTAATGTCAACAAAATATACCACACCGCCATAACAGAATGGGGGGCTCTGAACAGATCATGATTATAATAGCTAACAATACCTCCTCTTCGCTACCTCTTTCAGTTGGAGTACCGCAAGGCTCAGTCTTGGGTCCTCTGCTTTTCTCTATCTATACCTCATCTCTTGGTAAACTAATCAGCTCTTTTGGTTTTCAGTATCATCTGTACGCAGATGATACTCAAATCTACCTATCCTCCCCTGACTTTTCCCTATCTGTACTGGACCGTGTCACTGAATGCCTTTCTGCCATTTCATCCTGGATGACATCTCGCCACCTCAAACTGAATATTTCAAAGACAGAGTTAATTATATTTCCACCGGCTAATAGTAGGTACCAACCTGATATCTCTATCACTGTTGAAAACTCGACTATCTACTAGAGATGAGCGCCGGAAATTTTTCGGGTTTTGTGTTTTGGTTTTGGGTTCGGTTCCGCGGCCGTGTTTTGGGTTCGACCGCGTTTTGGCAAAACCTAACCGAATTTTTTTTGTCGGATTCGGGTGTGTTTTGGATTCGGGTGTTTTTTTCCAAAAAACCTAAAAAACAGCTTAAATCATAGAATTTGGGGGTCATTTTGATCCCAAAGTATTATTAACCTCAAAAACCATCATTTCCACTCATTTTCAGTCTATTCTGAATACCTCACACCTCACAATATTATTTTTAGTCCTAAAATTTGCACCGAGGTCGCTGGATGACTAAGCTAAGCGACCCTAGTGGCCGACACAAACACCTGGCCCATCTAGGAGTGTCACTGCAGTGTCACGCAGGATGTCCCTTCCAAAAAACCCTCCCCAAACAGCACATGACGCAAAGAAAAAAAGAGGCGCAATGAGGTAGCTGTGTGAGTAAGATAAGCGACCCTAGTGGCCGACACAAACACCGGGCCCATCTAGGAGTGTCACTGCAGTGTCACGCAGGATGTCCCTTCCAAAAAACCCTCCCCAAACAGCACATGACGCAAAGAAAAATTAAAGAAAAAAGAGGTGCAAGATGGAATTGTCCTTGGGCCCTCCCACCCACCCTTATGTTGTATAAACAGGACATGCACACTTTAACCAACCCATCATTTCAGTGACAGGGTCTGCCACACGACTGTGACTGATATGACGGGTTGGTTTGGACCCCCACCAAAAAAGAAGCAATTAATCTCTCCTTGCACAAACTGGCTCTACAGAGGCAAGATGTCCACCTCATCATCATCCTCCGATATATCACCGTGTACATCCCCCTCCTCACAGATTATCAATTCGTCCCCACTGGAATCCACCATCTCAGCTCCCTGTGTACTTTGTGGAGGCAATTGCTGCTGGTCAATGTCTCCGCGGAGGAAATGATTATAATTCATTTTAATGAACATCATCTTCTCCACATTTTCTGGATGTAACCTCGTACGCCGATTGCTGACAAGGTGAGCGGCGGCACTAAACACTCTTTCGGAGTACACACTTGTGGGAGGGCAACTTAGGTAGAATAAAGCCAGTTTGTGCAAGGGCCTCCAAATTGCCTCTTTTTCCTGCCAGTATAAGTACGGACTGTGTGACGTGCCTACTTGGATGCGGTCACTCATATAATCCTCCACCATTCTTTCAATGGTGAGAGAATCATATGCAGTGACAGTAGACGACATGTCCGTAATCGTTGTCAGGTCCTTCAGTCCGGACCAGATGTCAGCATCAGCAGTCGCTCCAGACTGCCCTGCATCACCGCCAGCGGGTGGGCTCGGAATTCTGAGCCTTTTCCTCGCACCCCCAGTTGCGGGAGAATGTGAAGGAGGAGATGTTGACAGGTCGCGTTCCGCTTGACTTGACAATTTTCTCACCAGCAGGTCTTTCAACAACAGCAGACTTGTGTCTGCCGGAAAGAGAGATCCAAGGTAGGCTTTAAATCTAGGATCGAGCACGGTGGCCAAAATGTAGTGCTCTGATTTCAACAGATTGACCACCCGTGAATCCTTGTTAAGCGAATTAAGGGCTCCATCCACAAGTCCCACATGCCTGGCGGAATCGCTCCGTGTTAGCTCCTCCTTCAATGTCTCCAGCTTCTTCTGCAAAAGCCTGATGAGGGGAATGACCTGACTCAGGCTGGCAGTGTCTGAACTGACTTCACGTGTGGCAAGTTCAAAGGGCATCAGAACCTTGCACAACGTTGAAATCATTCTCCACTGCGCTTGAGACAGGTGCATTCCACCTCCTATATCGTGCTCAATTGTATAGGCTTGAATGGCCTTTTGCTGCTCCTCCAACCTCTGAAGCATATAGAGGGTTGAATTTCACCTCGTTACCACTTCTTGCTTCAGATGATGGCAGGGCAGGTTCAGTAGTTTTTGGTGGTGCTCCAGTCTTCTGTACGTGGTGCCTGTACGCCGAAAGTGTCCCGCAATTCTTCTGGCCACCGACAGCATCTCTTGCACGCCCCTGTCGTTTTTTAAAAAATTCTGCACCACCAAATTCAAGGTATGTGCAAAACATGGGACGTGCTGGAATTTGCCCATATTTAATGCACACACAATATTGCTGGCGTTGTCCGATGCCACAAATCCACAGGAGAGTCCAATTGGGGTAAGCCATTCCGCGATGATCTTCCTCAGTTGCCGTAAGAGGTTTTCAGCTGTGTGCGTATTCTGGAAAGCGGTGATACAAAGCGTAGCCTGCCTAGGAAAGAGTTGGCGTTTGCGAGATGCTGCTACTGGTGCCGCCGCTGCTGTTCTTGCGGCGGGAGTCCATACATCTACCCAGTGGGCTGTCACAGTCATATAGTCCTGACCCTGCCCTGCTCCACTTGTCCACATGTCCGTGGTTAAGTGGACATTGGGTACAACTGCATTTTTTAGGACACTGGTGAGTCTTTTTCTGACGTCCGTGTACATTCTCGGTATCGCCTGCCTAGAGAAGTGGAACCTAGATGGTATTTGGTAACGGGGGCACACTGCCTCAATAAATTGTCTAGTTCCCTGTGAACTAACGGCGGATACCGGACGCACGTCTAACACCAACATAGTTGTCAAGGCCTCAGTTATCCGCTTTGCAGCAGGATGACTGCTGTGATATTTCATCTTCCTCGCAAAGGACTGTTGGACAGTCAATTGCTTACTGGAAGTAGTACAAGTGGGCTTACGACTTCCCCTCTGGGATGACCATCGACTCCCAGCAGCAACAACAGCAGCGCCAGCAGCAGTAGGCGTTACACGCAAGGATGCATCGGAGGAATCCCAGGCAGGAGAGGACTCGTCAGAATTGCCAGTGACATGGCCTGCAGGACTATTGGCATTCCTGGGGAAGGAGGAAATTGACACTGAGGGAGTTGGTGGGGTGGTTTGCGTGAGCTTGGTTACAAGAGGAAGGGATTTACTGGTCAGTGGACTGCTTCCGCTGTCGCCCAAAGTTTTTGAACTTGTCACTGACTTATTATGAATGCGCTGCAGGTGACGTATAAGGGAGGATGTTCCGAGGTGGTTAACGTCCTTACCCCTACTTATTACAGCTTGACAAAGGCAACACACGGCTTGACACCTGTTGTCCGCTTTTCTGTTGAAATACCTCCACACTGAAGAGCTGATTTTTTTGGTATTTTCACCAGGCATGTCAACGGCCATATTCCTCCCACGGACAACAGGTGTCTCCCCGGGTGCCTGACTTAAACAAACCACCTCACCATCAGAATCCTCCTGGTCAATTTCCTCCCCAGCGCCAGCAACACCCATATCCTCCTCATCCTGGTGTACTTCAACACTGACATCTTCAATCTGACTATCAGGAACTGGACTGCGGGTGCTCCTTCCAGCACTTGCAGGGGCGTGCAAATGGTGGAAGGCGCATGCTCTTCACGTCCAGTGTTGGGAAGGTCAGGCATCGCAACCGACACAATTGGACTCTCCTTGTGGATTTGGGATTTCGAAGAACGCACAGTTCTTTGCGGTGCTTTTGCCAGCTTGAGTCTTTTCAGTTTTCTAGCGAGAGGCTGAGTGCTTCCATCCTCATGTGAAGCTGAACCACTAGCCATGAACATAGGCCAGGGCCTCAGCCGTTCCTTGCCACTCCGTGTGGTAAATGGCATATTGGCAAGTTTACGCTTCTCCTCCGACAATTTTATTTTAGGTTTTGGAGTCCTTTTTTTACTGATATTTGGTGTTTTGGATTTGACATGCTCTGTACTATGACATTGGGCATCGGCCTTGGCAGACGACGTTGCTGGCATTTCATCGTCTCGGCCATGACTAGTGGCAGCAGCTTCAGCACGAGGTGGAAGTGGATCTTGATCTTTCCCTAATTTTGGAACCTCAACATTTTTGTTCTCCATATTTTAATAGGCACAACTAAAAGGCACCTCAGGTAAACAATGGAGATGGATGGATACTAGTATACAATTATGGATGGACTGCCGAGTGCCGACACAGAGGTAGCTACAGCCGTGGACTACCGTACTGTACTGTGTCTGCTGCTAATATAGACTGGTTGATAATGAGATGTAGTATGTATAAAGAAGAAAGAAAAAAAAAACCACGGGTAGGTGGTATACAATTATGGATGGACTGCCGAGTGCCGACACAGAGGTAGCTACAGCCGTGAACTACCGTACTGTGTCTGCTGCTAATATAGACTGGTTGATAATGAGATGTAGTATGTATAAAGAAGAAAGAAAAAAAAAAACCACGGGTAGGTGGTATACAATTATGGATGGACTGCCGAGTGCCGACACAGAGATAGCTACAGCCGTGGACTACCGTACTGTACTGTGTCTGCTGCTAATATAGACTGGATGATAATGAGATGTAGTATGTATAAAGAAGAAAGAAAAAAAAAAAACAACCACGGGTAGGTGGTATACAATTATGGATGGACTGCCGAGTGCCGACACAGAGGTAGCTACAGCCGTGGACTACCGTACTGTACTGTGTCTGCTGCTAATATAGACTGGATGATAATGAGATGTAGTATGTATAAAGAAGAAAGAAAAAAAAACCACGGGTAGGTGGTATACAATTATGGATGGACTGCCGAGTGCCGACACAGAGATAGCTACAGCCGTGGACTACCGTACTGTACTGTGTCTGCTGCTAATATAGACTGGATGATAATGAGATGTAGTATGTATAAAGAAGAAAGAAAAAAAAAACAACCACGGGTAGGTGGTATACAATTATGGATGGACTGCCGAGTGCCGACACAGAGGTAGCTACAGCCGTGGACTACCGTACTGTACTGTGTCTGCTGCTAATATAGACTGGATGATAATGAGATGTAGTATGTATAAAGAAGAAAGAAAAAAAAAACACGGTAGGTGGTATACAATTATGGATGGACTGCCGAGTGCCGACACAGAGGTAGCTACAGCCGTGGACTACCGTACTGTACTGTGTCTGCTGCTAATATAGACTGGTTGATAATGAGATGTAGTATGTATAAAGAAGAAAGAAAAAAAAAACCACGGGTAGGTGGTATACAATTATGGATGGACTGCCGAGTGCCGACACAGAGGTAGCTACAGCCGTGGACTACCGTACTGTACTGTGTCTGCTGCTAATATAGACTGGATGATAATGAGATGTAGTATGTATAAAGAAGAAAGAAAAAAAAAACCACGGGTAGGTGGTATACAATTATGGATGGACTGCCGAGTGCCGACACAGAGGTAGCTACAGCCGTGGACTACCGTACTGTACTGTGTCTGCTGCTAATATAGACTGGATGATAATGAGATGTAGTATGTATGTATAAAGAAGAAAGAAAAAAAAAACCACGGGTAGGTGGTATACAATTATGGATGGACTGCCGAGTGCCGACACAGAGGTAGCTACAGCCGTGAACTACCGTACTGTGTCTGCTGCTAGTATAGACTGGATGATAAATAATGATATAAAAAATATATATATATCACTACTGCAGCCGGACAGGTATATATTATATAATGACGGACCTGCTGGACACTGTCTGTCAGCAGAATGAGTTTTTTAATTTTTATAGAATAAAAAAACACCACACAAGTCACACGACGAGTGTACTTTTTCAGGCAGACATTCAATCACAATATATATACTATACTGGTGGTCAGTGTGGTCAGGTCACTGGTCACAGTGGTCAGTGGTCAGTCACACTGGCAGTGGCACTCTGGCAGCAAAAGTGTGCACTGTTTAATATGTACTCCTGGCTCCTGCTATAACCTATAACTGCTCCCCAGTCTCCCCCACAATTAAGCTGTGTGAGCACAGTCAGATATTATACATAGATGATGCAGCACACTGGGCTGAGCACAGATATGGTATGTGAGTGTGACTGAGTCACTGTGTATCGTTTTTTTCAGGCAGAGAACAAGAACAGAACGGATTATTAAATAATAATAAATTATAAAACTGCACTGGTGGTCAGGTCACTGGTCATCAGTCACTAGTATAACTCCTCCTAAGCTCCAGTAAGTAAATGAAGTGTCTCACTCTCACTCTCCTATCTATTTTAATTTCTAAACGGAGAGGACGCCAGCCACGTCCTCTCCCTATCAATCTCAATGCACGTGTGAAAATGGCCGCGACGCGCGGCTCCTTATATAGAATCCGAGTCTCGCGATAGAATCCGAGCCTCGCGAGAATCCGACAGCGTGATGATGACGTTCGGGCGCGCTCGGGTTAACCGAGCAAGGCGGGAAGATCCGAGTCGCTCGGACCCGTGTAAAAAAACATGAAGTTCGGGCGGGTTCGGATTCAGGGAAACCGAACCCGCTCATCTCTACTATCTACCCTACCCCACAAGCTCGCTGCCTAGGTGTCATCCATGACTCTGATCTGTCCTTTGTTCCCAACATTCAATCTGTCTCAAGATCATGTTACATGCATCTAAAAATATATATCCAAAACACTACCATACCTTACACAAGACACTGCTAAAACTCTTATACACGTTCTCATTATCTCCCGCATTTATTAATCCTAACTGGTCTTCCCAAAACGAAACTCTCACCACTACAATCCATTCTGAATGCAGTGGCGAGGCTAATCTTCCTCGCTAGACGTTCATCGTCTGCAGATCCACTCTGTCAGTCCCTCCATTGGTTACCTGTATGCTACTGTATTCAATATAAAATACTTTTACTCACACACAAGGCCATTAACCAAACTACACCAACGTACATCACATCGCTTATCTCAAAATATCTCCCAACCCGACCTCTTCGCTCTTCACAAGACCTGTGTCTCTCATCCACACTCATTACTCGCTCCCACTCACGATTGCAGGACTTTCATCGGGCTGCACCCACTCTGTGAAATGCCCTACCACACACAATAAGACTCTCCTCTAGTCTCCAAACCTTCAATCATTCCCTGAAAACTCACCTTTTTAGGCAAGCATATCAAATTCCAGAACCGCCCACATAACTTTCATAAACCTTCCGATCAAATTGCATCCACTCTACACAGTCCACACATATCCTCACGTCTTCTCATTCTTCACTTTACCTTCCTCTCGAACCCGGTTCATCATTGCTGTATGACCATATCATACAGCCCACCAAGAACCTTTGCAATCTGGCGAACAACTATGCAATAGATAGCACCTTCCCTTGTATATACATGCCTATTTCCCTATAGATTGTAAGCTTGCGAGCAGGGTATTCCTACCGCTATGACTGTTTGTTATTACCCAGTTTTGTTATATCATTGTAATTTCCAATTGTAAAGCGCAATGGAATTTGCTGCGCTATATAAGAAATTGTTAATAAATAATAAATAAATAATACATGCTGCTACTTTTTCCATCTTTGGAACCAACTTAGAAGAACATTTCTAACATTTAACACTACCATTTTAATAGTTTTATTGAAAGCAAAACTTGATAATTAAGGGGCTAATTCAAACCTGTTTGCTGTCTAGGGTTTTTTTGCAGTCCTGCGTTCGCATAGTCGCCTCTCATAGGGGAGTGTATTTTCGCTTTGCAAGTGTGCGAACGCATGTGTAGCAGAGCTGTACAAACAGATTTTCTGCAGTCTCTTAGTAGGCCAAGACTTACTCAGCCGTTGCGATCACATCAGCCTGTCCGGGACCGGAATTAACGTCAGGAACTTTCCCTGCAAATGCTTGGACATGCCTGCGTTTTTCCAAACACTCCCCAAAAATGGTGAGTTGACACCCACAAATGCCTTCTATCTGTCAATCTACTTAAGAACGCCCGTGCGAATGGATCCGTCACACAAACCCATTGCTGAGCGGCGATCCGCGTTGTAGCTGTGCGACGCGCCTGCGCATTGCGGTGCATACGCATGTGCAGTTTAGACCTGATCGCCCGCTGTATGAAAACGCAACCTAGCGATCAGGTCTGAATTACATGTCAACAAGTTCCAAAAAAATGAAGAAAGCCGCTATATTCCTACTCTCTCTTATGTCTTCTATTTCTCATCTCCCTGTGTCTTCCTTTTGCACACAGTGTAATATACAATAGAATTCTCCTCCAGTAATCAGTTCATGTTGCAACAATGCTCCGCAGCCTCAGCTGTTTCTGAATGCAGGGCATGGAGAGCAGCTGTTGTGGTTGCCTGGTGCCCCTCAGTTATCATGGCATTGTAATAACTGAACCTGTTTCTCCATTTCACTCTTACAGGCTATATAAAGCTAAAACCTTTCTAGTCACACTTTTGCATGTTACATTGACAAGTGGACACAATCCATTGTGTCATGGCTTACTCCTAAAAATAAGAATTTACTCACCGGTAATTCTATTTCTCGTAGTCCGTAGTGGATGCTGGGAACTCCGTAAGGACCATGGGGAATAGACGGGCTCCGCAGGAGACTGGGCACTCTAAGAAAAGATTAGGTACTATCTGGTGTGCACTGGCTCCTCCCTCTATGCCCCTCCTCCAGACCTCAGTTAGGGAAACTGTGCCCGGAAGAGCTGACACAATAAGGAAAGGATTTGGAATCCCGGGTAAGACTCATACCAGCCACACCAATCACACCGTACAACTCGTGATAACTATACCCAGTAAACAGTATGAATAACAACTGAGCCTCACTGAACAGATGGCTCATAACAATAACCCTTTAGTTAGTCAATAACTATATACAAGTTTTGCAGACAATCCGCACTTGGGATGGGCGCCAAGCATCCACTACGGACTACGAGAAATAGAATTACCAATGAGTAAATTCTTATTTTCTCTGACGTCCTAGTGGATGCTGGGAACTCCGTAAGGACCATGGGGATTATACCAAAGCTCCCAAACGGGCGGGAGAGTGCGGATGACTCTGCAGCACCGAATGAGCAAACTCAAGGTCCTCCTCAGCCAGGGTATCAAACTTGTAGAATTTTGCAAACGTGCTTGAACCCGACCAGGTAGCAGCTCGGCAAAGTTGTAAAGCCGAGACCCCTGGGCAGCCGCCCAAGAAGAGCCCACCTTCCTCGTGGAATGGGCTTTGACTGATTTAGGATGCGGCAGTCCAGCCGCAGAATGTGCAAGTTGAATCGTGGAGCAGATCCAGCGAACAATAGTCTGCTTAGAAGCAGGAGCACCCAGCTTGTTGGGTGCATGCAGGATAAACAGCGAGTCAGTCTTTCTGACTCTAGCCGTCCTGAAAACATAGATTTTCAGGGCCCGGACTACATCCAGCAACTTGAAGGCCTCCAAGTCCCCAGTAGCCGCAGGCACCACAATAGGTTGGTTCAAATGAAACGCTGATACCACTTTAGGGAGGAATTGGGGACGCGTCCTCAATTCTGCTCTGTCTATATGGAAGATCAGATAGGGGCTTTTACAGGACAAAGCCGCCAATTCTGACACCCGCCTAGCCGAAGCCAAGGCCAAAAGCATGACCACTTTCCACGTGAGATATTTTAATTCCACGGTCTGAAGTGGCTCAAACCAATGCGATTTTAGGAAATCCAACACAACGTTGAGATCCCAAGGTGCCACCGGGGGCACAAAAGGGGGCTGAATGTGCAGTACTCCCTTAACAAACGTCTGAACTTCAGGCAGTGAAGCCAGTTCTTTTTGAAAAAAAATAGACAGGGCCGAAATCTGGACTTTAATGGAACCCAATTTTAGGCCCATAGTCAGTCCTGACTGTAGGAAGTGCAGAAAACGACCCAGCTGAAATTCTTCTGTGGGGGCCTTCATAGCCTCACACCAAGCAACATATTTTCGCCATATGCGGTGATAATGCTTTGCTGTCACATCTTTCCTAGCTTTTATCAGCGTAGGAATGACTTCAACCGGAATGCCCTTTTCCATCAGGATCCGGCGTTCAACCGCCATGCCGTCAAACGCAGCCGCGGTAAGTCTTGGAACAGACAGGGCCCCTGCTGTAGCAGGTCCTGTCTGAGAGGCAGAGGCCAAGGGTCCTCTGAGATCATTTCTTGCAGTTCCGGGTACCAAGTCCGTCTTGGCCAATCCGGAACGATGAGTATTGGCCCTCATTCCGAGTTGATCGCTCGCAAGGCGATTATAGCAGAGTTACACACGCTAAGCCGCCGCCTACTGGGAGTGAATCTAAACATCTTAAATGTGCGACCGATGTATTCGCAATATTGCGATCAAAACCGAGTTAGCAGTTTCTGAGTAACTCCAGACTTACTCTGCCTGTGCGATCAATTCAGTGCTTTTCGGTCCCGGCTGACGTCATAAACACACCCAGCGTTCGCCCAAGCACTCCCACCGTTTCTCCAGACACGCCTGCGTTTTTTCCGGAAACGGTAGCGTTTCCAGCCACACGCCCCTAAAACGCCGTACATCCGCCCAGTAACACCCATTTCCTGTCAATCACAATGCGTTCTCCGGAGCGACGAAAAAGCCGTGAGTAAAATTACTTTCTTCTTAGTAAAGTTACTTGACGCATGCGCAGTGCGAACATTACGCATGCGCACTAAGAGAATTCTCACTGCGATGCGATGAAAAATACCGAGCGAACAACTCGGAATGAGGGCCATAGTTCTTACTCCTCTCTTTCTTATTATCCTCAGCACCTTTGGTATGAGAGGAAGAGGAGGGAACACATAAACCGACTGGTACACCCACGGTGTCACTAGAGCGTCCACAGCTATTGCTTGAGGGTCCCTTGACCTGGCGCAATATCTTTTTAGCTTTTTGTTTAGGCGGGATGCCATCATGTCCACCTGTGGCCTTTCCCAACGGTTGACAATCAGTTGGAAGACTTCTGGATGAAGTCCCCACTCTCCCGGGTGGAGGTCGTGCCTGCTGAGGAAGTCTGCTTCCCAGTTGTCGACTCCCGGAATAAACACTGCTGACAGTGCTATCACGTGATTTTCCGCCCATCGGAGAATCCTTGTGGCTTCTGCCATCGCCATCCTGCTTCTTGTGCCGCCCTGTCTGTTTACATGGGCGACCGCCGTGATGTTGTCTGACTGAATCAGCACCGGCTGATTTTGAAGCAGGGGTCTTGCCTGACTTAGGGCATTGTAAATGGCCCTTAGTTCCAGAATATTTAAGTGTAGGGAAGCCTCCTGACTCGACCATTGTCCTTGGAAGTTTCTTCCCTGAGTGACTGCCCCCCAACCTCGGAGGCTTGCATCTGTGGTCACCAGGACCCAGTCCTGTATGCCGAATCTGCGGCCCTCTAGAAGATGAGCACTCTGCAGCCACCACAGCAGAGACACCCTGGCCCTCGGGGACAGGGTGATCAGCCAATGCATCTGAAGATGTAATCCGGACCATTTGTCTAACAGATCCCACTGAAAGATCCTTGCATGGAATCTGCCGAATGGAAGTGCCTCGTAAGAAGCTACCATCTTTCCCAGGACTCGCGTGCAGTGATGCACCGACACCTGTTTTGGTTTTAGGAGGTCTCTGACCAGAGATGACAACTCCTTGGCCTTCTCCTCCGGGAGAAACACCTTTTTCTGTTCTGTGTCCAGAATCATACCCAGGAACAGCAGACGCGTCGTAGGAACCAGCTGCGACTTCGGAATATTCAGAATCCAGCCGTGCTGTTGTAGCACTTCCTGAGATAGTGCTACTCCGACCAACAACTGCTCCCTGGGGGTGTGGTTCGTTTTATCGGCATTCGTTTGTGCGACAATGTTTTGATCGACCACGATAGTTCGAACAATACAACTCATCGACTGTCTGTATATCGGCAGTATCTTTAGTTCGACATGTATTTGTTCGACCATAACAAATGATCGACAGCTACTTTATCGAATAGTTTACTTAGACATGGATTAAGATCGACAGTAGTTTGTTCGACAACTGCGTTAGACCGACAGTAACTAGTTCGACATTAAATAGGCCGACTGCCATTAGTTCGAACATCTTTTAGTTCGAAATTTGTTAGACCGACCGCTAATTTGGTAGACAAAACGTAGATCGACACTCAAAAGGCTCGACAGGTAATAGGTCGACATACACAAAATCGACAAAAGTAAGGGCGACAAAACTTAGATCGACACTTAAAAGGTTCGAAAGGTAATAGGTCGACATACACAAGATCGACAAAACTAAGGGCGACAAAACTTAGATCGACACTTAAAAGGCTCGACAGGTAATAGGTCGACATACACAAGATCGACAAAAGTAAGATCGACACTAATTACTTTGACAGATAATATATCTAAGATATCTACATATAAATATAGGCCAATACAGTTTCAGTGCATGCTGGGATGTGTAGTTTCTCCACACCTGGAGTGCCGCAGTTTGGACATGCCTGACATACACAATACCCTGACCTGCTGCACATCTGCAACGCTGACACCCCCCCCCCCGCTATTCCCCACGATACCCGTCCAAAGTTAGACGCCGCCTCCATCCCCCCTAGTCACCCGCTGCCCGTCTACATTTACACGCCTAGCTACACCCCACTACATTACGCGCCCCATGTTTCACCGTGGCACTACAAGTAACACAACGCCCTGGCACTGCTCCCCGCTCTGGTAGCACAGTCACACCCTTCAAGAAACACCCCACCCATGTCTGCAAGCACACCTGGGCACCCTGCTGCACATCTGCAACGCTGACACCCTCCCCCCCCCGCTATTCCCCACGATACCCGTCCAAAGTTAGAAGCCGCCTCCATCCCCCCATGTCACCCGCTGCCCGTCTACATTTACACGCCTAGCTATACACCCCACTACATTACGCGCCCCATGTTTCACCGTGGCACTACAAGTAACACAACGCCCTGGCACTGCTCCCCGCTCTGGTAGCACAGTCACACCCTTCAAGAAACACCCCACCCATGTCTGCAAGCACACCTGGGCACCCTGCTGAACATCTGCAACGCTGACCCCCCCCCCCCCCGCTATTCCCCACGATACCCGTCCAAAGTTAGACGCCGCCTCCATCCCCCCTAGTCACCCGCTGCCCGTCTACATTTACACGCCTAGCTGTACACCCCACTACATTACGCGCCCCATGTTTCACCGTGGCACTACAAGTAACACAACGCCCTGGCACTGCTCCCCGCTCTGGTAGCACAGTCACACCCTTCAAGAAACACCCCACCCATGTCTGCAAGCACACCTGGGCACCCTGCTGCACATCTGCAACGCTGACACCCTCCCCCCCCCGCTATTCCCCACGATACCCGTCCAAAGTTAGACGCCGCCTCCATCCCCCCTAGTCACCCGCTGCCCGTCTACATTTACACGCCTATCTAAACACCCCACTACATGTGTGTTAAATGATCTTCTGATGGCAAAAAACAGAGGTGACTGTTCAATATTAATCCTTCTGGATCTATCGGCAGCATTTGATACCGTGGACCATGGGCTTCTGATTGAGCGACTGATACATTTCTGTGGTCTGGATGGCACAGTCCTAAGCTGGTTCAAATCATTTCTCACAGGCAGGTCACAGAGAGTATCATCTGGATTATTCTCATCACCACCAGTGCCATTGCCATGTGGTGTCCCACAAGGTTCTATACTATCCCCCATGCTTTTTGCAGTATACATGCTCCCATTGGGCGAAATAATCAGGCGCCATGGCCTGGTCTACCACTGCTATGCAGATGATACACAACTGTACTTGTCCTTTGCTCCGGGCACTGATAACCCAATAGCAACCCTAAATGGCTGTCTAGCTGAACTACAGGAGTGGATGAGCGCCAGTTGGCTGCGACTGAACCCGGATAAAACAGAGGTCCTTTTGATACGACCGCAACATCAAAGGACAAGACTGCAGCATAGCCAACCAACTGGACTTACACTGGGGGATTCAGAATTACAGACCAGTGATCGTGTGCGGAATCTTGGCGTTGTCCTGGATGGTGGCTTGACACTTAAACATCAGATATCAGCCACAATCAAATCCTCATTCTTTCACCTGAGGAACATAGCCAGAATCAAGCACTTAATTCCCTCAGATGACATGCCAAAAGTCATACATGCATTTGTATCATCTCGTTTAGACTACTGTAATGCTCTCTACCTTGGTCTACCAGCAAAAGAATTGCAGCGCTTACAGCTGGTGCAAAACACAGCTGCCAGGCTATTAACCAACCAGCCCCGTTCTAGCCACATAACACCCATCCTCTACTCCCTTCACTGGCTGCCTGTAAGATGGCGAATCATCTTCAAGATTGGCTTACTGAGTTTCAAAGCATTACATGACCAAGGCCCAAGGTACCTGAAACAGCTTCTGACCCCATACTGCCCCACTCGATTACTGCGATCTGTAGATGAAGGACTTTTAGCAGTACCTAGAATCTCCTGTAATTCATCTGGGGGTCGAGCTTTTAGTCATGTGGCTCCGACTCTATGGAACTCACTTCCCCGCACAGTGCGAGAGGCCCCAACTATAGAATCCTTCAAAAGTAGACTCAAGACTTTTCTGTTTACTAAAGCATTTCCACAGTGTCCCTTTTAGTATCTACATGCTTCTGTATTTTATGAAAATGTACTTCATTATTTTCTGTACTATATTATGCTATGTATCTGTTAAGCGCCTTGAGTCCTATTGGAGAAAGAGCGCTATATAAATAAAATTATTATTATTATTATTATTATTATTACATTACGCGCCCCATGTTTCACCGTGGCACTACAAGTAACACAACGCCCTGGCACTGCTCCCCGCTCTGGTAGCACAGTCACACCCTTCAAGAAACACCCCACCCATGTCTGCAAGCACACCTAGGCACCCTGCTGAACATCTGCAACGCTGACACCCTCCCCCCCCGCTATTCCCCACGATACCCGTCCAAAGTTAGACGCCGCCTCCATCCCCCCTAGTCACCCGCTGCCCGTCTACATTTACACGCCTAGCTATACACCCCACTACATTACGCGCCCCATGTTTCACCGTGGCACTACAAGTAACACAACGCCCTGGCACTGCTCCCCGCTCTGGTAGCACAGTCACACCCTTCAAGAAACACCCCACCCATGTCTGCAAGCACACCTGGGCACCCTGCTGCACATCTGCAACGCTGACACCCTCCCCCCCCCCGCTATTCCCCACGATACCCGTCCAAAGTTAGACGCCGCCTCCATCCCCCCTAGTCACCCGCTGCCCGTCTACATTTACACGCCTAGCTATACACCCCACTACATTACGCGCCCCATGTTTCACCGTGGCACTAGAAGTAACACAACGCCCTGGCACTGCTCCCCGCTCTGGTAGCACAGTCACACCCTTCAAGAAACACCCCACCCATGTCTGCAAGCACACCTGGGCACCCTGCTGAACATCTGCAACGCTGACACCCTCCCCCCCCCCCCGCTATTCCCCACGATACCCGTCCAAAGTTAGACGCCGCCTCCATCCCCCCTAGTCACCCCGCTGCCCGTCTACATTTACACGCCTAGCTATACACTCCACTACATTACGCGCCCCATGTTTCACCGTGGCACTACAAGTAACACAACGCCCTGGCACTGCTCCCCGCTCTGGTAGCACAGTCACACCCTTCAAGAAACACCCCACCCATGTCTGCCAGCACACCTGGGCACCCTGCTGCACATCTGCAACGCTGACACCCTCCCCCCCCCCGCTATTCCCCACGATACCCGTCCAAAGTTAGACGCCGCCTCCATCCCCCCTAGTCACCCCGCTGCCCGTCTACATTTACACGCCTAGCTATACACCCCACTACATTACGCGCCCCATGTTTCACCATGGCACTACAAGTAACACAACGCCCTGGCACTGCTCCCCGCTCTGGTAGCACAGTCACACCCTTCAAGAAACACCCCACCCATGTCTGCAAGCACACCTGGGCACCCTGCTGAACATCTGCAACGCTGACACCCTCCCCCCCTCGCTATTCCCCACGATACCCGTCCAAAGTTAGACGCCGCCTCCATCCCCCCTAGTCACCCCGCTGCCCGTCTACATTTACACGCCTAGCTATACACCCCACTACATTACGCGCCCCATGTTTCACCGTGGCACTACAAGTAACACAACGCCCTGGCACTGCTCCCCGCTCTGGTAGCACAGTCACACCCTTCAAGAAACACCCCACCCATGTCTGCAAGCACACCTGGGCACCCTGCTGAACATCTGCAACGCTGACACCCTCCCCCCCGCTATTCCCCACGATACCCGTCCAAAGTTAGACGCCGCCTCCATCCCCCCTAGTCACCCCGCTGCCCGTCTACATTTACACGCCTAGCTATACACCCCACTACATTACGTGCCCCATGTTTCACCGTGGCACTACAAGTAACACAACGCCCTGGCACTGCTCCCCGCTCTGGTAGCACAGTCACACCCTTCAAGAAACACCCCACCCATGTCTGCCAGCACACCTGGGCACCCTGCTGCACATCTGCAACGCTGACACCCTCCCCCCCGCTATTCCCCACGATACCCGTCCAAAGTTAGACGCCGCCTCCATCCCCCCCTAGTCACCCCGCTGCCCGTCTACATTTACACGCCTAGCTATACACCCCACTACATTACGCGCTCCATGTTTCACCGTGGCACTACAAGTAACACAACGCCTCCCTCCAACTATCCCCCGAACACCAGCTATCACCAGCCATGTACCCCGAGACATAGGTATACAAGGTATGTATAGTTGTGTTGAAAATAGTGGTACAGGACTCTGGATTGCATAAAAATAACAAGATATTTCAATATTTACAATGGCTAATAATTATATGTTCCTTCAACTATATACACCACGCCTTGCCAGGAAATATCAGTTAGGTTATGGTGACCTATAAAGTAGGACGCAAGATTTTTAACTATGTGCCTGGGTCTAAGGGACAATAATATAGTATTTAAAATAGTGTATCTATTTTATATAAATTCTATTAGTAATTGTTAATCAACATTATGATTTTCTAAAATGATTCGAATATATTATTGTTTGTATTTTAAAAATGTAATTTTAAAATTAAAATGAAAGATTTTAGTGCATGATTTGAGATAGGGTATGGGCTTGGGCTCAGAATAGCTAGTATTTGCCTCTTTGATAGATTTAACTATCTGGCCAAATGACGCTATCATCATTGCCCAAAAACTGTAAATACATACACGCGCATGTATTCCCAAAACACAGCGTCAAGAATGTAAAATGTTGTAGAACATAAATGTTGGATAACTGAAATGAAGCATACATTGATTAAAAACTATATTGTAATTAATAACTCTTTTAAACGTATAAGATTATGTTGATAAAACGTGTTAAATTAAACGTAAAAACATTAACATTAACATTGAAACATGAAATAAATTAAAATGATATCACCGCATAGGACTCTGTTGTTGAGCTTAGCGCTCTTCTTCGTGTTTGGTGGCAGATGATTCCGTCCGGTTTCATTAGTCGTAACTGGAGAAAATAATTAGTAAAATAGGTGTGTAATTTTTTTCTGTTTTATAGTTATATTTTTTTTAAATTATCAAAATTTAAAATAGTCTGATATGTAGGGTAGACAATCTCCTACTATTACTCTTTGGTGTTTTGTGCTGAATAAGTTAAAATAGTGTAACAAAGTGAGCAGTTTTTGGATTATAACATGGGGAAAAAAACTATATTGAAACTAACCTTTATCAGGTAGATTATATGAACTTAAAGGAAACAGCTGATTGATTGACATAGTAAACCTATGCTATTGCAAATTTTTATAAACCCTTCTCACTGATCAAAATAACCTTGTTGCTAAAATTAATTTGTTAACATAAAAAAAAATACATATAGAAATAAAGACTTCGGCGCTTAGGTGCGGCTTAGTGTTAATTAAAAAGATTTTATATGTAGATAACCTTTTTATAAAAAAAAAAAAAATAGATACACACTTCTCACAATGTTAGGTGAGCGGCAGCTTATCATACAGAGAAATGTGCTTGGCATGCACACATAAAAATTTAGAGGAATTGGTGACAATAAGCGCCCAAGAGTGAGGTTTATATAACAAGGTAAGTATAGATGAAGGTGTCAAGAGTGGGTATATTGAAATTAATTAGAGAAACTTATCTGAAGACCAGAGAAGCTAATTTCAGGCGATGCTTCTTGGATGCTTAATACATGTTGAAGAAAAGAAGAGCAAACATAGTGTGTACTGTTTTGTACAATATCAAAATATAATACTGGCGATAAAACACTTAGGCTTGATTAGGGAAATAGCATATTCCCAAGTATGTAATCAATATGTAGCCTTGGCAGTATGTATATAAAAAAAAATACATATGAAAAAACTAAACAGCTATGGAAAATATTAGAATGTCATTTTATGCAAGTACATGCTAATTATAATTTACATAGTACACATTTAATTTATAATTTGTTACTTACCAGTAGTCAGGATCCATAACATGTTTATTATACAAAAAACTATAGAAAAATGTAACAATTTAAAAAAAAATTATATCACTCAAAAACGGAAAAAACTGGAGGAAAATATTACAATTGCCAAGTAGAGAATAAATTATTCAAATTGAAGGTGGAAAGCTATGGCACGTAGATATTCCATTAAATCCACTGTACCAAGTTGTAAGACACATCTTTGTAATGCGTCTTCACGAGCTTTGGATTCTCTTTTTGGGGGTGTTCTGGCAATATTGCAAGTCACTTTTTCTAAGAGACTGGCAGTCACTTTTTGTTCCTTGTGCATGCACAAAATAAGCTTGTAAACTCCAAGCTTTTTCTGTCCAAGGACAATATTCCATCTCCTATGCCAGCCCTCCAACTTGTTTTGTGTCCTTTGAAAACCACCACGCATGTTCTCGTGAACAGACCACATGTTTGGGGGAAATATAGGCGGAGATCTTGTTTGACTTCTAGTACGGTCTTGAATACGTCCCAATACATATGTCTCCTCAAAATAGTTCATTAATGGGGCTGCATTAGTGGGCATCTCTGATTTTAAAGACTCAAATGCAGGTGGAATTTCATCTGAGGGAAGAAAAGCCAGTGCTTGAAGGTGCCTCAATTTCATTGAAAAAGCATGGTCATGTCCATATTGTGTGGCAAGTCCAAAGGACTGGATTTTACGCCAAATGTTTTGTCCTAAATGAAATAAACAACATTTATGGGTACTGCCAGGAAAAACTCTTTTTGCGGCTTGGATTGCAGCATTTTCAAAATCTGTTAAAATGAACAGCGGAGCAAACTGTATATCATACTCAAGTGCATAATCCTGAAGATCTTCGAAAAAACGGGTATAGCAATCTTCACTTTTGCTACTGAGCAATCCGTATACAAGTGGAACAAAACGTTGTGTTGTTTCATCAGTTCCAACCATGGCATGTATTGAATATATCTGACGAAATAATGTGGGGCAAGTCTTGAATGTGCCATCCATAACCCAGCAACAAGCTTCGTGGAGTTTTTTTAAGTTAGCTTCTGTTGAAAATAAAAGAGTTCTTTCATTGTGGAAAGCACTGTCCTTTCCCAAAAACTTGATGTCATCTATATTAGCCAAATGTTCTGGGACATCTATATCATCCAAGGAAGTGGGTTCTGGAGGACAATCTTCTCTCCGGGCTCTTTTCACTAACTGACGGAGAGATTCACGGTTAGGCAAACAGGGTGCACTTGTAGAAGGCATATCACCGGTAACAGATTGAATTATTTGAGATGGTGAGTCATTGGTGTCCCGAGCACGTCGCTTTATAGCATCCTTAGCAATAGCCACATCTGTTTTCTCAGGTTTAGGAGCATGATTATGTTCTCCGTGTGTGTTGAGTTGATGCTCTCCGGCCATGATGGTTGTCTTGGCATAGCAAGAACAAGGCCCTGTAACCTTCTCAGTACAGTGCCAGTAGACCACGTCCCCGCGCTGCTTGTTTTTGGCAAGTAGATATCCATCTATATTCAAGAGCATTCCTCTCTGTGAAGGAACAAAACGAATTGACGGTTGAGCTGCCATTGTAGAATCAATATCTATAGTATAAGGATACACCACAGAATACTTTTTCGTATTATGGTAGCAGGTATCTCTAAAATTAGACTTTTAAACCATTTTAAGTAGGTGGAGTTAAGACACAGTGGTTGCCTATTGGATGACTACGTTTTTTTTAAAAAAAAGAGGGATGGTTAAACAGTTTTTAGATATAAAATATTTTACTACCATTGGTTAAAAAAAACTTTTATTCGTTTTAGTTTATATAAATAATATTTATGGGACAAATACACTGACAACAGAAACCGATTTTAGAATCTTTGTAGGGGAAGGACGGCGTTGCGCTGCGCTACAGAAGCTGTTATTTCAAAAAAATTCGGGCAAAGTGTGACTGGATGGCTATTCGGGCTTGTTTTAATAGGAGGCACATGTATGTATGAAATGGTTAGTTTTTAACTGTATTTACACGTGTGACAGCAGCAGCAGGGGTAGCACTATTGGAGTCTGGAGGTAGACGTGGTGAAGTTGTGAACAGGTGGAGTGGAACCATAATCAAGATGATGAAAGGTAGGGGGTAGTGGTGGGAAAAAGAGGTGAGCAGCAGTTCAGATTAAGGACAGAGGGGATTGTGTAGGTGGTGATAAGTACTTGCTGGGAGCTGGAGTTCCATGGGTAGAATTTTCGACAGGGGTAGCGCTATTAGCGGGTGGTCGCATGGGAGTAGACAGGGTGTGGAGGAGGCTAGGTGTAAGCGACACATTATCGCATGGAGGACATGGATGTGATAGTGTTTGGAAAAAGGTGTGCGCAGCAGTTCAGGTGAGGACAGAGGGGCTTGTGTAGTTTGTGGCTGTAAGGGATGGCTGGGAGCTGTAGTTCCACTGTTGGAATCAGCGACAGGTGTAGCTCTATTAGCGGGAGACGTCTATAAGTTGACAGGGTGTAGAGATATCTAGGTGTATGGGGTCCGTAATCTCTGGTGAACAGTTCTTCAAGAAATGGGCAGAAGCATGGTTGTTTGGCCTGGCAATCATATCAGCATATTCTGCGATTAAAAGAAAAGCTGGGCACTGTACCAGATTTTTTTTTTTGTAAAACGAGTTATGATATTTATGTGAAAGCATATATAATTGATTGTATTGGAATTGGTATTTAATTTAGTAGGGCAGCGCATATATTTGGGATAATAAAAATCAGACTTTTTCTTATCTATGCTAAAAGGGTAACTGGAGTCGTATGTGTTCCATGAGTTAAGTCGTTTGGAAAAAATGGCCAAAAAAAATTGAAAGAAGTTCAGAAGAATGGCTTTGTCTAGATGGAACTTAATTCGATTATTTTGAAAAGATTGGTGGAAAAAACTGTTGGACCTGACGCCAAGGTGATAGTGGCGATTTAATGAACCTGTTTAAGAGAGACTAGTTCAAGACAGATTTCAATCAGTGAGTGTAAATTGTGTGTTTGTTTGTGGGTGGTGGGGTTTAAGGATGATGTGTGCATATTTCAAGTCATGAAATAAAAAATTTGTGTGTAGGGAAAAATGTCGTTTTTGGGTTGGGGTCAGGATGAGACCACGTCAAGGTCCAAGGTAATATCGTGGAGGAATGAGTGGAGGGAGTAGTGTAGAAGATGGTGTAATCTGCAGCAAGCAGGGGTGAAAAGCAGTGTTGTGGGGAATGTATTTTACAGCCAAGCTTGCAGGGTCGAAAATGAGGGATGTAAGCTGTAGTTACAAGGATTAAAACAGTAGCTGGGGTAGCACGATTAGCGGGGGGTCGTGTTGAAGTAGACAGGGTGTCGAGAAGACTAAGTGTAGGCAACCCAGGATCGCTGGGAGGACATGGAGGGAGTAGTGGTTGGAAGAAGGGGTGCACTGCAGGGACTAGGTGGGCTAAGCAGTTCAGGTGACGGGCAGAGGGGCTTGTGGCGGTGGTGGTAAGGACTTGCTGGGAGCTGTAGTTCCAAGGGTAGAATCAGCGAAGGGGGTAGCGCTAATAGCGGGGGTCTTCTGGAAGTTGACGGGGTGTAGAGACGTTAGGTGTAGGGGCTCTGTAATCTATGGGATAGGAGCTCTGTAATCTCTGGGAGCACAAGAAGGGGGAGTCGGAGGAGGTAAGGGGTGATCTACAGCTTATGGAGGTGCACAGTTCTTCATAAAAAGTTCAAAAGCATGGTTGTTTGGACTGGGATTCATTTGAGTATATTTGGAGAATAACGGACAAGCTGGAGCCTGTAGTACCACAGTTTCATGTAGTGGCATGTGTTATGATATTAATGTGGAAACATATTAAATGGATTCTATTGGAATTGGTATTTATTTTAGTAGGGCAGCGCATATATTTGGGATAATAAAAATCAGACTTTTTCTTATCTATGCTAAAAGGGTAACTGGAGTCGTATGTGTTCCATGAGTTAAGTCGTTTGGAAAAAATGGTCAAAAAAATTGAAAGAAGTTCAGAAGAATGGCTTTGTCTAGATGGAACTTAATTCGATTATTTTGAAAAGATTGGTGGAAAAAACTGTTGGACCTGACGCCAAGGTGATAGTGGTGATTTAATGAACCTGTTTAGAATAGACTAATGAGAGTGGAAAAAAAGAATAGAGACAGGTTCATAATAATAGCTTTGTTTGGCTATAACTTAAATGGATTAGTTTACAATGAATTCTGAATAGCAAGTCTGGGACATGCCAACAAGGTGATAGTGGTGATATCATGGAAAAGTTTAGGAGAGAATACTTTTAAAAAATTTGATATCTGTAACTGTGAATTTGTAAAATGTGATAGCCGGGGGGGGGGGGGGGGAGGTGGGAGGGTGTCAGCGTTGCAGATGTGCAGCAGGGTGCCCAGGTGTGCTGGCAGACATGGGTGGGGTGTTTCTTGGATTGTGTGACTGTGCTACCAGAGCGGGGAGCAGTGCCAGGGCGTTGTGTTACTTGTAGTGCCACGGTGAAACATGGGGCGCGTAATGTAGTGGGGTGTATAGCTAGGCGTGTAAATGTAGACGGGCAGCGGGGTGACTAGGGGGGATAGAAGCGGCATATAACTTTGGACGGGTATCGTGGGGAATAGCGGGGGGTGGGAGGGTGTCAGCGTTGCAGATGTGCAGCAGGGTGCCCAGGTGTGCTGGCAGACATGGGTGGGGTGTTTCTTGAAGGGTGTGACTGTGCTACCAGAGCGAGGAGCAGTGCCAGGGCGTTGTGTTACTTGTAGTGCCACGGTGAAACATGGGGTGCGTAATGTAGTGGGGTGTATAACTAGGCGTGTAAATGTAGACGGGCATCGGGGTGACTAGGGGGGATGGAGGCGGCGTCTAACTTTGGACGGGTATCGTGGGGAATAGCGGGGGGGGGAGGGTGTCAGCGTTGCAGATGTGCAGCAGGGTGCCCAGGTGTGCTTGCAGACATGGGTGGGGTGTTTCTTGAAGGGTGTGACTGTGCTACCAGAGCGGGGAGCAGTGCCAGGGCGTTGTGTTACTTGTAGTGCCACGGTGAAACATGGGGCGCGTAATGTAGTGGGGTGTATAGCTAGGCGTGTAAATGTAGACGGGCAGCGGGGTGACTAGGGGGGATGGAGGCGGCGTCTAACTTTGGACGGGTATCGTGGGGAATAGCGGGGGGGGGGGGGTGTCAGCGTTGCAGATGTTCAGCAGGGTGCCCAGGTGTGCTTGCAGACATGGGTGGGGTGTTTCTTGAAGGGTGTGACTGTGCTACCAGAGCAGGGAGCAGTGCCAGGGCGTTGTGTTACTTGTAGTGCCACGGTGAAACATGGGGCGCGTAATGTAGTGGGGTGTATAACTAGGCGTGTAAATGTAGACGGGCAGCGGGGTGACTAGGGGGGATGGAGGCGGCGTCTAACTTTGGACGGGTATCGTGGGGAATAGCGCGGGGGGGGGGGGGTGTCAGCGTTGCAGATGTGCAGCAGGGTGCCCAGGTGTGCTTGCAGACATGGGTGGGGTGTTTCTTGAAGGGTGTGACTGTGCTACCAGAGCGGGGAGCAGTGCCAGGGCGTTGTGTTACTTGTAGTGCCACGGTGAAACATGGGGCGCGTAATGTAGTGGGGTGTATAGCTAGGCGTGTAAATGTAGACGGGCAGCGGGGTGACTAGGGGGGATGGAAGCGGCATATAACTTTGGACGGGTATCGTGGGGAATAGCGGGGGGGGGGGTGTTGCAGATGTGCAGCAGGTCAGGGTATTGTGTAGGTGGTGGATGTAAGGGCTAGGCAGGGATAGCGCTGTAGAGTGTTTTTCTATACTTGGCCTATTTATATGTCGATATATTAAATGTAGTGTCGGTCTATGGTTTGTCGATCTTCAGTAAGTCGATGTATTTGTTTGTCGAACAATTACATGTCGATCTATGTGTTGTCGATCTTATGTATGTCGATGTATTTGTTTGTCGAACAATTTCATGTCGATCGATAAATTGTCGGTCTATGGTTTGTCGATCTTCTGTATGTCGATGTATTTGTTTGTCGAACAATTACTTGTCGGTCTAAGGTTTGTCGATCTTCAGTAAGTCGATGTATTTATTTGTCGCACAATTACATGTCGATCTATGTTTTGTCGGTCTATGGTTTGTCGATCTTCAGTAGGTCGATGCATTTGTTTGTCGAACAATTACATGTCGATGATTTGTTGGTCGACCTGACGTTGTTTCGCTATTGTGCGTGATCGATCATTTTTTGTGTATTGTTTGCCGAGTATACGTATTGTCGATGTTCGGGGTTTGTCGATGTAGTGTGTGTCGATGTTGGTGTGATGTCGATCTTGTGTTTGTCGATGTTCGATCACTGTCGATGTAGGTGTTGTCTATGTTGCGTGGTCGATGTTCGCATTGTCGAACAAGCGGCTGCCGATCCATCGACCGGATACCCTCCCTGGACCTCGCCTTTATAAGGAGATCGTCCAAGTATGGGATAATTACAACTCCCTTCTTTCGAAGGAGTATCATCATTTCGGCCATTACTTTGGTAAATACCCTCGGTGCCGTGGACAGACCAAACGGCAACGTCTGGAATTGGTAATGGCAGTCTTGTACCACAAAACGGAGGTACACCTGGTGAGGTGGGTAAATGGGGACATGCAGGTAAGCATCCTTGATGTCAAGTGATACCATGTAATCCCCATCTTCCAGGCTTGCAATAGCCGCCCTGAGCGATTCCATTTTGAACTTGAACTTCCTTATATAAGTGTTCAAGGATTTCAAATTTAGAATGGGTCTCACCGAACTGTCTGGTTTCGGTACCACAAACATTGTGGAATAGTAACCCCTTCCCTGTTGAAGGAGGGGAACTTTTATTATCACCTGCTGGAGGTACAGCTTGTGAATTGCCGCCAGTACTACCTCCCTGTCCTGGGGAGTGGCTGGCAAGGCCGATTTGAGGTAACGGCGAGGGGGAGACGTCTCGAATTCCAGCTTGTATCCCTGAGATACCACTTGTAGAACCCAGGGATCCACCTGTGAGCGAACCCACCGGTCGCTGAAGTTCCGGAGACGGGCCCCCACCGCACCTGGCTCCACCAGTGGAGCCCCAGCGTCATGCGGAGGATTTAGTGGAAGCAGGGGAGGATTTTTGTTCTTGGGAACTGTCTGTATGGTGCAGCTTTTTCCCTCTACCCTTGCCTCTGGGCAGAAAGGACGCGCCTCTAACCCGCTTGCCTTTCTGGGGCCGAAAGGACTGTACCTGATAATACGGTGCTTTCTTAGGCTGTGAGGGAACCTGAGGTAAAAATGTCGACTTCCCAGCTGTTGCTGTGGAAACGAGGTCCGAGAGACCATCCCCAAACAATTCCTCACCCTTGTAAGGCAAAACCTCCATGTGCCTTTTAGAATCCGCATCACCTGTCCACTGTCGAGTCCATAATACTCTCCTGGCAGAGATGGACTTTGCATTTATTCTAGATGCCAGCCGGCAAATATCCCTCTGTGCATCTCTCATAGATAAGACTACGTCTTTAATATGCTCTATGGTTAGCAATATAGCGTCCCTGTCAAGGGAATCAATGTTATCAGACAGGGAATCAGACCACGCTGCTGCATCACTGCACATCCATGCTGAAGCAATAGCAGGTCTCAGTATAGTACCTGAGTGTGTATATACAGACTTCAGGATAGCCTCCTGCTTTCTATCCGCAGGCTCCGTTAAGGCGGCCGTATCCTCAGACGGCAGTGCCACCTTTTTTGACAAGCGTGTGAGCGCTTTATCCACCCTGGGGGAAGTCTCCCAGCGTAACTTGTCCTCTGGCGGGAAGGGGTACGCCATCAGTAACTTTTTAGAAATCACTAGTTTCTTATCGGGGGAAGCCCACGCTTCTTCACACACTTCATTCAACTCATCTGATGGGGGAAAAACCACTGGTTGCTTTTTCTCCCCAAACATAATACCCTTTTTAGTGGTACCTGGGTTAATGTCAGAAATGCGTAACACATTTTTTATTGCCGTAATCATGCAACGGATACCCCTTGTGGATTGTGTATATGTCTCATCCTCGTCGACACTGAAGTCAGACTCCGTGTCGACATCTGTGTCTGCCATCTGAGGTAGCGGGCGTTTTTGAGCCCCTGATGGCTTTTGAGACGCCTGGGCAGGCACTGGCTGAGAAGCCGGCTGTCCCACGGCTGTTACGTCATCCAGCCTTTTATGTAAGGAGTTGACACTGTCGGTTAATACCTTCCACATATCCATCCACTCTGGTGTCGACCCCACAGGGGGTGACATCACATTTATCGGCACCTGCTCCGCCTCCACATAAGCCTCCTCATCAAACATGTCGACACAGCCGTACCGACACACCGCACACACACAGGGAATGCTCTGACTGAGGACAGGACCCCACTAAGTCCTTTGGGGAGACAGAGAGAGAGTATGCCAGCACACACCACAGCGCTATATAACACAGGGATATTACACTACACAAAGTGATTTTTCCCTATAGCAGCTATAATACACAGTATTGCGCCTAAATTTAGTGCCCCCCCCCCCTCTTTTTTACCCTATTGAGCCTGGAAACTGCAGGGGAGAGCCTGGGGAGCGGAGCCTGGGGAGCGTCCTTCCAGCGGAGCTGTGAAGAGAAAATGGCGCCAGTGTGCTGAGGGAGATAGCCCCGCCCCTTTTTCGGCGGGCTTCTCCCGCTCTTTATATTAATATTATGGCAGGGGATTTTACACATATATAGTGTATTAGACTATATTATGTGTATTTTTGCAATTTTTAAGGTAATCTAATTGCAGCCCAGGGCGCCCCTCCCCAGCGCCCTGCACCCATCAGTGACCGGAGTATGTGGTGTGCATGGGGAGCAATGGCGCACAGCTGCAGTGCTGTGCGCTACCTTAATGAAGACCGGAGTCTTCAGCCGCCGATTTTCTCCTCGGATCTTCCGTCTTCTGGCTCTGCAAGGGGGAGGGCGGCGCGGCTCCGGGACCGGACGACCGAGGCTGGGCCTGTGTTCGATCCCTCTGGAGCTAATGGTGTACAGTAGCCTAGAAGCCCAAGCTAGCTGCAAGCAGGTAGGTTCGCTTCTCTCCCCTAAGTCCCTCGTAGCAGTGAGTCTGTTGCCAGCAGATCTCACTGAAAATTAAAAACCTAATAAATACTTTCTTTACTAGGAGCTCAGGAGAGCCCCTAGTGTGCAACCAGCTCGAGCCGGGCACAGATTCTAACTGGGGTCTGGAGGAGGGGCATAGAGGGAGGAGCCAGTGCACACCAGTAGTCCTAATTCTTTTCTTAGCGTGCCCAGTCTCCTGCGGAGCCCGTCTATTCCCCATGGTCCTTACGGAGTTCCCAGCATCCACTAGGACGTCAGAGAAATAGTTTAAAATTAAAAGATTGTGAGGTGGTGGCAATGTGAGGCTTTTCAAAATAGAGGTGAGCGGGTTCAGATCTCCGAGATCCGAACCCCCCCCCCCTTCCCCGGACTTCAGGATCCGAGCCCGGATCCGATCCGGCTTGGGACTTCCCGTCAGACTCGGATCCCAGAACAAGGCAAAACATCATCATCCCACTATTGGAATTCTCGCGGGTTTTGGATTCCATATAAGGAGCTGCACGTTGCCACCATTTTCACTCCGGACTTGGAGAAGGAGGGAGACAGGCCTCTGTCTATCCGTGGGTGGTGGCGTTGAGTGGGGCCAGTGTGTGCTCTTTTGGGGTGCTGTCCTGTGTGCTGTTAGGGGTTCTGTACTGTCACTGTGGTGTCCTGTGCTGTTAGGGGTGCTGTCCTGTCAATGTGGTGTCCTGTGCTGTTAGGGGTGCTGCTGCTGTTCATGGGTGTTGCCGTCCTGTCACTGTGCTGTACAGTGGCACTGTCCTGTATGCTGTGAAAAAATACAGGGGTGTTGTAAAGGTACTCTGGCCCTGTCTTGTATGCTGTAAAATTACAGGGGTGTTATTAAAATACAGGGGTGCTGGCCCTGTCTTGTATGCTGTAAAAATACAGGGGTGTTGTAAAGGTACTCTGGCCCTGTCTTGTATACTGTAAAATTACAGGGGTGTTATTAAAATACAGGGGTGCTGGCCCTGTCTTGTATGCTGTAAAAATACAGGGGTGTTATTAAAATACAGGGGTGCTGGCCCTGTCTTGTATGCTGTAAAAATACAGGGGTGTTATTAAAATACAGGGGTGCTGGCCCTGTCTTGTATGCTGTAAAAATACAGGGGTGTTGTGAAAATACAGGGGTGCTGGTTCTGTCCTGTATTCTGTAAAAATATAGAGGTGGTGTAAAGGTACAATGGCCCTGTCTTGTATGCTGTAAAATTACAGGGGTTCTGTGAAAATAAATGTACACTGGCCCTGTCTGTTATGCTGTAAAAATACAGGGGTGTTGTGAAAATAAATGTACACTGGCCCTGTCCTGTATGCTGTAAAAATATAGGGGTGCTGTTGTTAAAATAAAGATACACTGGTCCTTTCTTGTATGCTGTACAATTACAGGGGTGTTGTTAAAATACAGGGGTGCTGGGCCTGTCTTGTATGCTGTAAAATTACAGGGGTGCTGTGAAAATAAAAGTACACTGGCCCTGTCATGTATTGTGTAAAAATACTGGGGTGCTGTGAAAATAAAGGTACACTGGCCCTGTCTTGTATGCTGTAAAATGACAGGGGTGCTGTGAAAATAAATGTACACTGGCCCTGTCTTGTATGCTGTAAAAATACAAGGGAGCTGTGGAAATAAATGTACACTGGCCCTGTCTTGTATGCTGTAAAAATACAAGGGTGCTGTGAAAATAAATATACACTGGCCCTGTCCTGTATGCTGTAAAAATACAGGGGTGCTGCTGTTAAAATAAAGGTACATTGGCCCTGTCTTGTATGCTGTAAAATTACAGTGGTGCTAGTTCTGTCCTGTATCCTGTAATAAATACAGGGGTGTTGTAAAGGTACACTGGCCCTGTCTTGTATGCTGTAAAATTACAGGGGTGCTGTGAAAATAAATGTACACTGGCCCTGTTTTGTATGCTGTAAAAATACAGGGGTGTTGTGAAAATAAATGTATACTGGCCCTGTCTTGTAAGCATTAAAAATACAGGGGTGCTGTGAAAATAAAGGGGCACTGTTCTGTGTACTGTAATAATAAAGGGGTACTGTCCTGTGAAATGGAGAACAAAAATTTGGAGGAAAAAATAGTGAAAGATCAGGAACCACTTCTATTTCCTAGTACTAGTGCTGAAGCTGCTGCTGCCACCAGTCATGACATTGACAATGCAATTCCATTAACGTCATCTGCTAAGGCCAATGCCAAATGTCATAGATAGAGGGCATGTAAATCCAAGAAGCAAAAATTAGTAACAAAAAAAAAAAATTATCGGATAAGAAACGTAAAATTGGCAATATGCCATTCACGACACAAAGTGGCAAGGAAAGCCTAAGGCCTTGGCTCATGTTCATGACTGGTGGTTCAGCTTCTCATGAAGATGGAAGCCCTCCTCCCTCTCGAAAAATGTAAAAAATAAAGCTTGTTAAAGCACAGGAAAAATACAACTGTGCATTGAGAGATATCTCAAATCCCCAACGAGAGTCCAAGTGTGTCCGCGGTTGCGATGTCTAGGCCTGAACTTCCCAAGACTGTATGGGAAGAGGAGGCTCCTACCACCATTTGCACGCCCCCTGCAAGTACTGGGAGGGGCACCACCAGTCCAGTTGCTGATATTGAGATTGAGGATGTCACTGTAGAAGTACACCAAGATGAGGAGGATATTGGTGTAGCTGGCACTGAGGAGAAAGTTGCCGATGAGGATTCTGATGGTGATGCGGTTTGTTTGAATAAGTCACCAGTGGAGACAGTTGTTGGCCATGGGATGAAAAAGACCATAGTCATGCCTGGGCAAAATACCAAAAAAGCCACCTCTCCGGTGTGGAATTATTTCTCTGTGAGGATGAGGATGTAAACACTGAATGCTTCTTTTTTGGTGGGGGCCTAAACAAAGCAATCATTCCAGCCACAGTCACGAGGCAGACCCTGTCTCTGAAATGATTTATTTGTTAAAGTGTACATGTCCTGTTTATACAACATAAGGGTGGGTGGGAGGGCCCATGGCCAATTCCATCTTGCACGTCTTTTCTTTGTCTGCTATATCATTCCAGGGGTGCTGTCCTATATAGTGTGCTGCCCCTCTGCCTTATTAGTCCAGGGGTGCTGCCCCACTGCAGTTTAAGTCCAGGGGTGCTGTTACAAGTCTGCTGTGCAGTGTAATTCTCCAGGGGTGCTGCCTATGCGATGTAAGTCCAGGGGTACTGCCTATCTGCTGTATAAGTCCAGAGGCGCTGCCGTATAATTTCAGGGGTGCTGCTGTACTTGATCCTAGGTTTAAATGAAAGCCTAGAGCAGAATATGAAACAAGCTTTAACATCACAACCAGATTTGTGAAAACATATAGTCGCAAAGGAGGAAAAGGAAATTGCAATTTTGACGAAGTGTTTTCCAATAAAGTGGGGAGAGACCACACTTGTGGCCAAAGTCTGGCAACTGTTGGAGAAAACTAGATTTCTCTAACGTCCTAGTGGATGCTGGGGACTCCGTAAGGACCATGGGGAATAGACGGGCTCCGCAGGAGACTGGGCACTCTAAAGAAGGATTTAGTACTACCTGGTGTGCACTGGCTCCTCCCTCTATGCCCCTCCTCCAGACCCCAGTTAGAATCTGTGCCCGGCCAGAGCTGGGTGCTTTTAGTGAGCTCTCCTGAGCTTGCTAATAAGAAAGTATTTATGCTACGTGGGACTGAGGAGAGAGAAGCAAACCTACTAACTGCGGCTAGGTTGCGCTTCTTAGGCTACTGGACACCATTAGCTCCAGAGGGATCGAACACAGGACCTGACCTTGTCGTCCGTTCCCGGAGCCGCGCCGCCGTCCCCCTCGCAGAGCCAGAAGTCAGAAGCCGGCAGAAGCAAGAAGACATCGAAATCGGCGGCAGAAGACTCCTGTCTTCACATGAGGTAGCGCACAGCACTGCAGCTGTGCGCCATTGCGCCCACACTACCCACACACTCCGGTCACTGTAGGGCGCAGAGGGGGGGAGCGCCCTGGGCAGCAATTAGGATACCTCTTGGCAAAAAGACACATATATACAGCTGGGCACTGTATATATGTACGAGCCCCCGCCATTTTATTACACAGACCCGGGACAGAAGCCCGCCGCTGAGGGGGCGGGGCCTTCTTCCTCAGCACTAACCAGCGCCATTTTCTCTTCACAACTCCGCTGAGAGGAAGCTCCCCAGGCTCTCCCCTGCAGTATCAAGGTAGAAAAAGGGTAAAAAGAGAGGGGGGGCACATAAATTTAGGCGCAAATTATCATAAACAGCAGCTACTGGGTAAACACTAAGTTACTGTGTAATCCCTGGGTTATATAGCACTGGGGTGTGTGCTGGCATACTCTCTCTCTGTCTCCCCAAAAGGCCTTGTGGGGTCCTGTCCTCAATTAGAGCATTCCCTGTGTGTGTGCGGTGTGTCGGTACGTTTGTGTCGACATGTTTGACGAGGACGGTTACGTGGAGGCAGAACAAGTGTAAGTGACTGTGGTGTCGCCGCCGACGGCGCCGACACCTGATTGGATGGATATGTGGAAGGTGTTAAATGATAACGTAAGCTCCTTGCATAAAAGGTTGGATAATCAGTCAGGGTCTCAACCCGTGTCTGATTCTGCAGCTCAGAGGCCGTCAGGGTCTCAAAAGCGCCCACTATCCCAGTTGGTTGACACAGATGTCGACACGGATTCTGACTCCAGTGTCGATGACGATGAGGCAAAGTTGCAGCCTAAAATGACTAAAGCCATCCGATACATGATTATAGCAATGAAGGATGTGGTGTATATGTATGGGGAGAAAAAGCAAGAGGTGACTTTTCCCCCTTCACATGAGTTAAATGAATTATGTGAAAAAGCATGGGATTCCCCCGATAAGAAAGTGCTGATTTCCAAAAGGTTACTTATGGCGTACCCTTTCCCGCCAACGGACAGGATGCGCTGGGAATCCTCCCCTAGGGTAGATAAAGCTCTGACACGCTTATCTAAAAAGGTGGCCCTGCCGTCACAGGATACGGCCGCCCTAAAGGATCCTGCAGATAGGAAGCAGGAAAGTATCCTGAAGTCTGTTTATGCACACTCAGGTACTATACTGAGGCCAGCTATTGCGTCGGCCTGGATGTGTAGTGCTGTAGCAGCATGGACAGATAATCTGTCTGAGGAAATGGATACCTTAGACAAGGATACCATTTTACTGAACCTGGGGCATATAAAAGACGCTGTCCTATACAGTATATGAGGGATGCCCAGAGGGACATTTGCCTACTGGGATCTAGAATAAATGCAATGTCAATTTCTGCCAGAAGGGTCCTGTGGACTCGGCAATGGACAGGTGATGCCGACTCCAAAAAGCACATGGAGGTGTTACCTTACAAGGGTGAGGAATTATTTGGGGACGGTCTCTCGGACCTAGTTTCCACAGCTACGGCTGGGAAGTCAAACTTTTTGCCATATATTCCCTCACAGCCTAAGAAAGCACCGTATTACCAAATGCAGTCCTTTCGATCACAGAGAAGCAAGAAGGTCAGAGGTGCGTCCTTTCTGGCCAGAGGCAGGGGTAGAGGAAAGAAGCTGCACCATTCAGCTAGTTCCCAGGAACAGAAGTCCTTCCCGGCTTCCACTAAATCCACTGTATGACGCTGGGGCTCCACAGGAGCCAGGAGCGGTGGGGGCGCATCTCCGAAATTTCAGCCACCAGTGGGTTCGCTCACAGGTGGATACCTGGGCTATACAGATTGTGTCTCAGGGATACAAGTTGGAATTCGAAGTGATGCCCCCTCACCGTTACCTCAAATCGGCCCTGCCAGCTTCCCCCATAGAAAGGGAAGTAGTGTTAGCGGCAATTCACAAGTTATATCTCCAGCAGGTGGTGGTAAAGGTTCCCCTCCTTCAACAAGGAAGAGGATACTATTCCACAATGTTTGTGGTACCGAAACCGGACGGTTCGGTCAGACCCATATTGAATTTAAAATCCCTGAACATTTATATGAAAAGATTCAAGTTCAAAATGGAATCGCTCAGAGCGGTCATTGCAAGCCTGGAAGAGGGGGATTTTATAGTGTCTCTGGACATCAAGGATGCGTACTTGCATGTCCCCATTTATCCACCTCATCAGGAGTACCTCAGGTTTGTGGTACAGGACTGTCATTACCAATTCCAGACGTTGCCGTTTGGCCTGTCCACGGCACCGAGAATATTTACCAAGGTGATGGCGGAAATTATGGTGCTCCTTCGGAAGCAAGGGGTTACGATTATCCCATACTTGGACGATCTCCTCATAAAGGCGAGGTCCAGGGAGCGGTTGCTGATCAGCGTAGCACTCTCTCAGGAAGTGTTGCAACAGCACGGCTGGATTCTGAATATTCCAAAGTCGCAGCTGATTCCTACGACGCGTCTGCCCTTCCTGGGCATGATTCTGGACACAAACCAGAAAAAGGTGTTTCTCCCGGAGAAGGCTCAGGAGCTCGTGACTCTGGTCAGAGGCCTCCTAAAACCAAAACAGGTATCGGTGCATCACTGCACGCGAGTCCTGGGAAAGTTGGTGGCGTCATACGAAGCCATTCCCTTCGGCAGGTTCCATGCGAGGATCTTTCAGTGGGATCTGTTGGACAAGTGGTCCGGATCGCATCTTCAGATGCATCGGCTGATCACCCTGTCCCCCAGGGCCAGGGTGTCTCTTCTGTGGTGGCTGCAAAGTGCTCACCTCCTCGAGGGCCGCAGGTTCGGCATACCGGACTGGGTCCTGGTGACCACGGATGCAAGCCTCCGAGGATGGGGGGCAGTCACTCAAGGAAGAAACTTCCAGGGGCTGTGGTCAAGTCAGGAGACTTGTCTGCACATCAATATCCTGGAACTAAGGGCCATATACAACGCCCTGAGTCAAGCGGAGCCTCTGCTTCGAAACCAACCAGTGCTGATTCAGTCAGACAACATCACGGCAGTGGCCCATGTGAACCGCCAGGGTGGCACAAGAAGCAGGGTGGCAATGGCAGAAGCCACCAGGATTCTTCGTTGGGCGGAGAATCACGTACTAGCACTGTCAGTAGTGTTCATTCCAGAAGTGGACAACTGGGAAGCAGACTTCCTCAGCAGACACGACCTCCTGCCGGGAGAGTGGGGACTTCATCAAGAAGTCTTCACGCAGATTGCAAATCGATGGGAACTGCCACAGGTGGACATGATGGCGTCCCGTCTCAACAAAAAGCTAAAAAGATATTGCGCCAGGTCAAGGGACCCTCAGGCGATAGCTGTGGACGCACTAGTAACACCGTGGGTGTTCCAGTCGGTCTATGTGTTTCCTCCTATTCCTCTCATACCAAAGGTGCTGAGAATTGTAAGAAAAAGAGGAGTGAGAACAATACTCATTGTTCCGGATTGGCCAAGAAGGACTTGGTACCCGGAATTGCAAGAAATGCTCACAGAGGACCCGTGGCCTCTGCCTCTCAGACAGGACCTGTTACAACAAGGGCCCTGTCTGTTCCAAGACTTACCGCGGCTGCGTTTAACGGCATGGCGGTTGAACGCCGGATCCTAGCGGAAAAAGGCATTTCGGATGAAGTTATTCCTACGCTGATAAAGGCTAGGAAGGATGTGACCGCAAAGCATTATCACCGTATATGGCGAAAATATGTTGCTTGGTGTGAGGCCAGGAAGGCCCTACAGAGGAATTCCAGCTGGGTCGATTCCTGCACTTCCTACAGTCAGGAGTGACTATGGGCCTGAAATTAGGGTCCATAAAGGTCCAGATTTTGGCCCTATCCATTTTCTTCCAAAAAGAACTGGCTTCACTGCCTGAGATTCAGACGTTTGTTAAGGGAGTGCTGCATATTCAGCCCCCTTTTGTGCCACCAGTGGCACCTTGGGATCTTAACGTGGTGTTGAGTTTCCTGAAATCCCACTGGTGTGAGCCACTTAAGACCGTGGAGCTAAAGTATCTCACGTGGAAAGTGGTCATGCTGTTGGCCTTAGCTTCGGCTAGGGGTGTGTCAGAATTGGTGGCTTTGTCATGTAAAAGCCCCTATCTGGTTTTCCATATGGATAGGGCAGAATTGCGGACTCGTCCGCAATTTCTGCCAAAGGTGGTGTCATCCTTTCATTTGAACCAACCTATTGTGGTGCCTGCGGCTACTGGTGGCTTGGAGGATTCCAAGTTGCTTGACATAGTCCGGGCTTTGAAGATTTATGTGACCAGAACGGCTGGAGTCAGGAAGACTGACTCGCTGTTTGTCCTGTATGCTTCCAACAAGCTGGGTGCTCCTGCTTCAAAGCAAACTATTGCTCGCTGGATCTGTGGCACGATTCAGCAGGCTCATTCTGCGGCTGGATTGCCGCATCCAAAATCAGTGACAGCCCATTCCACAAGAAAGGTGGGCTCTTCTTGGGCGGCTGCCCGAGGGGTCTCGGCATTACAGCTTTGCCGAGCTGCTACTTGGTCGGGTTCAAACACATTTGCAAAGTTCTACAAGTTTGATACCCTGGCTGAGGAGGACCTTGAGTTTGCCCATTCGGTGCTGCAGAGTCATCCGCACTCTCCCGCCCGTTTGGTAGCTTTGGTATAATCCCCATGGTCCTTACAGAGTCCCCAGCATCCACTAGGACGTTAGAGAAAATAAGATTTTACTCACCGGTAAATCTATTTCTCGTATTCCGTAGTGGATGCTGGGCGCCCGTCCCAAGTGCGGACTTTCTGCAATACGTTTATATAGTTATTGCTTACTAAAGGGTTATGTTATGTGGCATCAGTTGAGTGATGCTTGTTTGTTGTTCATACTGTTAACTGGGTAAGTTTATCTCGAGTTATACGGTGTGATTGGTGTGGCTGGTATGAGTCTTACCCTGGATTCCAATATCCTTTCCTTGTAATGTCAGCTCTTCCGGGCACAGTTTCCTTAACTGAGGTCTGGAGGAGGGGCATAGAGGGAGGAGCCAGTGCACACCAGGTAGTACTAAATCTTTCTTTAGAGTGCCCAGTCTCCTGCGGAGCCCGTCTATTCCCCATGGTCCTTACGGAGTCCCCAGCATCCACTACGGACTACGAGAAATAGATTTACCGGTGAGTAAAATCTTATTTTTCCAAACACACCTATGTCTATATGTCTGCCATATAATTCCAGGGGTGCCCTGTCTGAACCCGCTCATCTCTAGTAGATATATCTTCTAGTGTGCACTGTGTACCCAGCATTAGAGAGAGATTGTTCTCAATTATTTCATGTTACGGGCTCAAATGAATGGGTCCAATTAGTCAACCTTCATTTTTATTTATTATTAATGTTCCACATTTTGGGATTATTTACAAGATGCGCATTTGTTGTACATGGTTCTTTTCCTTTATTTTGTAAATGTTTTCTCCTTAATAATTGTACAATATAAGGGCTGTGTAGGGTCATCGCAAGACCATGCGGTGTTAGAAAAACAGAGTTTCAGTGATCTTGCATTGCATCAGCTTTCCATTGCACTGCAGCACTAGATGGGCCAGGAGCTCCTGTGAGGCACACACAGTTCCTGAATAAGGGCCCAGTATGGAGTCTCATGGTGGCTTACAGCCAGGAAAATGTCTGGCTTGCCAGGCTGAGGCATGCTGTTGGCACAGAGGTTAGCATTGCTTCCTCCCACAGTCCTACTACTTGTAATATGAAATGAGTTTTGACTAGAGTGGTAAGCTCCACTAGGGCAGGGGCTGAATAACAAAAAAAAATCACTGTACAGTTCTGCTTAGTACTGTACCGAACCCACCCGAACCCAACTTGCCCGATCCGGGGCTGCTGTGGGGGCTAATGAGGGTCTGCTAACTCATCTAAGGGACTACTTTATTTAAAAAAAAATATTGTGGCAGTCCAGTCCGGATGCCACCCCGGGTGTTTGCAGGACAGGGCACAACAGTTCGGGTGCCCCGAGCTAAGGCGACCTGGGTTTAGGGCTGGACCAAGAGGAAGCCCAGGGAGGTGTTGGGACACAGCAGGTTGTCTCTTTAATGTTGTGTCAAAGATTATCTGCCAGTTGGAAAATATATTATTGTATTGCTGTGTAAACACAGAAATACCCTGCAATTTCATACATGAGATCCCATCCATGTAGGTCCGGTCTAGGTATTGGAGCAAGCTCTCCCAGCAATCAGACACACCTGTGCCACACTTTTATAAAGCTTGTTATGGCAAGGGCTCAGGCGATAGAGGGCAGGCCAGTGGGTTAGAGACAGGGAGACTGGGATTGTGTACATACTGTTTGTGAACTGGTGCCTAATTAAGATACCCATTGAGCTTGCTGTGATAAAGTCTGTTTACTATTCTGTGGAAGTAAACGGTCTGCATTTCTTTCATACAACTGTGTCAGCATCTTGTCTGGTGGAAGGTCGCTTGTTACAAATTGGCGCCCGAACAGGGACCCTCTGCTGGATGCACCAAGCGCAGCGGGAACCCAGTGGCTGAGGGAGCCGCTGGAGCTGTGACAGTCTCCACAGTCCCTGCAAACTTTCTCTAGACAGGTTAGTAACCAGCCAGGGTGTGTGTGTCAATTAGTAAAAAAAAAGAGGGGTTATTTTGTGTATTTTTTTTGTTGAATTGTGATTTGGTGGTGTATGTTAAGGGATGCGAGATTCATATATCGTGCATCCGTCCTGTCCACCACGGAGGAGTTGTTAAGGACCCTAACTAATGTGGCTGCAGGGCAACAATCCCAGATGCAACTTCTCCAAACACAAGTACAGGCTCAGCAGGAAACCCTGTGCCTTATTCGTGATGAAGTGGGTCTCCTGCGACAGCATCATCAGGAGCCTAGGCCGTTGCAAAAGATGTGTCCCTCAGACGATGTGGAAGCCTACCTGGGGACTTTTGAGCGCGTGGCTGCACGCCTGGGATATTTAATGGGGGATCCCAGAAAATGTACCAGGACCTCTCGGCAGACCAGGCATCCAGCTATTTGCAGCTTAAAGCTGCCATACTGGGTCACATCGGCGTAACCAAGGTCTGCAAAGCCCAGCGGTTCCAGGACTGGTGTTGGACCTCGACAGAGAATTCTCGAATCCAGCTGGCTGAACTTCTAAAAATGGCGAGGTCTTGGCTTCAGCCGGAAAGGAATACGGCTGCCCAAGTGGCGGAGACTGTAGCCATAGATCACTGTGTGCGGGTCTTAGACAGAGGCATGCAGAGGTGGGTTCTTCAGGCTGACCCTCAAAATATGGAGGACCTAGCTGCCACAATGGGGAGATATGCTGCACTGGGGGAAATGGCTAAGCCCCCAGACCGAGAGACTCGACCAGTCCCAAGACCCTGGGTCCATCAGTTTCCAGAAACGGGGGCCTGGTCAAATCCGGTCATCTGCTATGAGTGCAGGGAACAGGGCCACATTCGAAAGGGCTGTACCAAACAACTTGAGCCTATGGAGTGTGAAGCAGAGAAATCAGGGCAACCAGCCTACAGCTGTGTCGGAAGCAAGGGTTCGTCTGTGCACTCCCTGTTCCAGGTGACCCTCCAGATTGCAGCACGGCCAATCCAGGCGCTTGTCGATAGCGGGAGTATGTTGTCAATTATCTCCGCGGGGTCGTCCCTGAAGGCGCTGACCAGGTCTTAAATGCTGTTGAGGTGCTCTGCATCCATGGTGCCACTCGCAAGTACCCCAGAGTGCGGTTTCCAGTGCAACATCGGGGGCGGACAATCCAGCTGATGACAGCCGTCGCCCCGTGCTTGCTCTATCCTTTGATCCTGGGGCGAGATTTCCCTGGTCTATTGGAACTGCTGGTGTTTCAACTCGAGGAGCTGCCTTACTCTCCCAGCTTCATGGCTCGAAGGTTGAGTAAGTCCTCAGGAACCGAGTGTGTGTGTGGAGTCGGTACGTCTATGCCAGAAGAGCCAACCAATCTAGAGGAGGCGAGTGACGAAAGGACATTGAGAACTGTCATGTCGCTTCAGGATTTCGGACAAGACCAGCGGGAAGACACAAACCTCAAGAATGCTTTCCAGAACATTTGCACTTATAATGGGAAAATGTATTCGCCCTTACCCAGGGGAGGCAGCCCTTATTTCATAGTAGAGAATGATTTACTATATCGGGTTGTCGAAGAACGAGGTAAGAAAGTTGAGCAACTTATAGTACCACGGTTCCATCAGCCTCTGGTCCTGGGAGTTGCCCATTCACAGTTGTGGGGAGGGCATATTGGGGGAGGAGATACAGGAGGATACAGCAGCGTTTTTTCTGGCCGGGAATCTGAGCATCGGTAGCAAAGTACTTTTAGGAGTGTCCCAACTGCCAGCGTACCGCACCAAAGCCCCAGTACAGAGCTCCCTTCATCCCTCTTCCAGTAATTTTCATTCCCTTTGAAAGGATTGGGATGGATATTGTGGGGCCAGTAGAAAAATCAGCAAGGGGACATCAGTATATCTTGGTCCTCCTTGATTATGCCACACAATACCCTGAAGCCATCCCTCTAAGAAATATGAGGACAGCAACCATTGCCAAAAACTATTGCTGATCTTCTCCCAACTGGGCATACCCAAAGAGGTCCTCACTGACCGGGGACCCCCTTTATGTCCCGGCTGATGAGTGACTTATATCGGCTGCTGGGGATTAAGATTTGCACCTCAGTGTATCATCCCCAGACTGATGGATTGGTGGAGAGTTTTAACCGCACACTCAAGCAGATGCTTGGTAGGGCAGTCACCCAGGAAAAAAGGGATTGGAACCAGCTCCTATCTTTTCTGATGTTCGCCATCCAAGAGGTTCTCCAGTCCTCTACAGGCTTCAGCCCCTTTGAGCTGTTGTACGGCAGACAGCCCCGGGGAATCCTGGACCTCCTAAAGGAGGGATGAGAACAACAGACGTCCCCGGAGCCAAATGTAGTACAGTTCATTCACCAGCTTTACAGGCAGTTCCAGCAGATAGCTCCATTGGTCAGGGATTATATGATTCAGGCCCAGTCTATACAGAAACGTCATTATGAAGTCCCAGCTGAGAAACAAAGTTTTAACCCTGAAGACAAGGTCTTGGTCTTGGTACCCACAGTGGAGGGCAAGCTTTATGCCCATTGGCAAGGGCCATATACAGTGCTCGAGGCTGTGGGACCAGTGACTTATCGTGTGAGCCATCCAGGAAAGTGAAAGCTTGCACAGGTCTATCATATAAATCTGCTGAAGCCTTGGAAGGAAAGCTCAGAGACAGCAACTGCAAGAGTGGCCAAGATCTCGGTATGCGTGGTCCCAATTGACAGATTTCTTGATGAGGTCAAGACGCTTCAAGCTCAAGACATGGTCAGGAGAAATTTAGATGTCTTTTCAGCAATTCCAGAGAGGACTAAGATCATCGAGCACGATATTGTTACTCCTCCAGGTGTAGTGGTCAATCTGCAGCCGTACCGGATACCCGAGGCAAAGAGGGACGCAGTATGCAAGGAAGTGGAGGAAATGGTACGCCTGGGGGTTATTGAAGAGTCCACCAGCGGGTGGAATAACCCCATAGTGCTGGTTCCCAAGCCTCCGGAGCACTGCGGTTCTGCAATGACTTCCGCAGGTTGAACCAAGTATCTAAATTTGATGCCTATCCCATGCCATGCGTTGATGAGATGATCGAGCAACTGGCCCAAAGCCAATACTTGACCACTCTTGACCTTACTAAAGGTTATTGGCAGATTTTCCTCACCGAGGCTGCCAAGGCGAAAACAGCTTTTTCCACCCCAGATGGCCTGTTTCAGTATCGAGTCTTGCCATTTGGTTTTCTCGGGGCCCGGCCACATTCCAGCGGGCTATGAATAAGCTCCTCCAGCACCACCGAAAGTACGCAGCCGCTTACCTAGATGACATAGTTATCTTCAGCGATGGCCAAAGTGGAAGCCGTATTAAAGACATGCACTTCTACGGCTTCACGGCCAACACAAAGAAGTGTGCAATAGGTATGTCGGAGGCTAAGTACTTGGAGTACGTGGTGGACCGGGGCCAAATCAAACCTCAGGTCAATAAGATGGAGGCGGTTGATGCCTGGCCAAGGCCTGAGAGGAAAACCCAACTCAGGGCTGTCACAACTGAGGGCATGAGCTGACGGAAGGCAGCCTCAGTTGTAGGGGCTGAGATGTACCGGAACCTGGGAGGTTGTATCAGACCCCTGGACATGTAAGTAACATGAAGAGAAACCGCCCGAAGGCGTGACCACGACAACTTGAGTAAAAGTCAATGATATTTATTTATGACAAACTCCATGCATCACAGTAGCAGTAAAAAGAAACATAAAAATCAGCAGAGAAATAATAATACAGTTCCTGGGTACTACAGGGTGGCAGGGACCACAGAGCTCTGGTGGTATGAGACAGTTCTTATTATCTGCAAGTTGGAAAGTCCTTACCAGGCTCAACTGTAGCAATGAGGAAAGCCCAGGGTCGTACCAGCTGGTGTTCCAGGGAAAGCTGGACTGCTGTAGATAAAATGCTGCTGTGGGTACTGGTTAGAACCAGACAGGTGTTGGCACGGAGTGGATACTGGCTGGAACCAGTTAAATAATAAATAAAGCTTGAGAGCGATGCAATATAGATGAAATGTAGAATTTGAGAGCGGAGAAATAATAATACCGGTGGAGAGTGGTAAACTGCAGAAAGGACACCGGCCCTTTAAGAGAAGCTGTACACTGCTGGAAGCTGAGCTGGAAGCAGGTGATGTTGTAGCTGGAAACAGGTGAGTCCAGAATGGATCGGAGAGTCAGGCTACACCGCAGATGGAATGCTGGTGCGGGTCTCTATAGCAGAAGTCTGGAGACAGGAGCTGGAACCTGGAAGACAATCACAGGAGAGAGACAAACTGGAAGTAGGTTTGACAACCAAAGCACTGACGCCTTCCTTGCTCAGGCACAACCTATTTATACCTGCAGCAAGGAAGGCATTGGCTAGGCAATTATGCAAATTAATAATACTGACAACGGATTGGTAGGAAAGATCAGCTGACAGAATCCAAGATGGCTGCGCCCATGCAGACACTTGGAGGGAAGTTTGGATTGTAATCCATGTGGTCTGGAAAACAGTAATGGCGGCGCCGGCCACCGGAGACGCCAGGCTGACAGATGCACATCCGACCACGCGGACACAGCGGAGGCCGCGGCTGACGTAATCGCCACTCTGAATGCAGAAGCTCAGGGACGGCGGCGGAGGCCGCGGGAGACGCCATGCCAGATGTATAAGGCGTTACTGTGACTGCGTCCAGAGAGACAGGAGAGGATGCGGGAATGTGCACATCAGGATAACAGATGGGATCCGGTCCTGGAGCGCTGAGCCAGCCTTAGGAGGCATCTGATAGGTAAGAAATGGCGTCCAGATACCCGGATCGTGACAGCACCCCCCCCTTTAGGAGTGGCCCCAGGACACTTCTTTGGCTTTTGAGGAAACTTGGAATGGAATCTCCGGACCAAGGCAGGAGCATGGACATCAGAAGCATTGGTCCATGAACGTTCCTCAGGGCCATAACCCTTCCAGTCAATAAGATACTGAAGTTGACCGTAACGGTGACGTGAGTCCAGGATCTTGGCTACTTCATACTCAACGCCTCGTTGAGTTTGGACTTTCGGAGTTGGAGGAAGTGAGGAATGAAACCGATTCAAGATTAACGGTTTCAACAGGGAAACATGGAATGTCCTGGGTATTTTTAAGAAGGGAGGCAACTGGAGTCTGTAAGCAACAGGATTGATGACTTGATCAATTTTAAAAGGACCGATGTAGCGAGGTGCAAACTTCATACTGGGAACTCTTAACCTCAAATTCTTCGTGGATAACCATACCCGATCACCCACCTTGAGAGCAGGAACTGCTCGACGCTTCTTATCCGCAAACTTCTTGTACCTGAACGATGCCTTGAGCAGAGCTGATCGTACGCTCTTCCAGATATTGGCAAACTGATGCAAGGTGATATCCACTGCGGGAACAGAAGTTGCTGGAAGCGGTTGGAACTCAGGGACTTTAGGGTGGAATCCAAAGTTGGTGAAGAATGGTGTTGAAGAAGATGAAGAATGATTCTGGTTGTTATGACAGAACTCGGCCCAGGGAAGTAATTGAACCCAGTCATCTTGAGAGGAGGACACATAGATGCGGAGGAAGGACTCCAAGTCCTGATTCACCCTCTCAGTTTGACCATTGGTCTGAGGATGGTAAGCCGTGGAAAACTTTAGCTTGACTTGGAGGACTTGACATAAACTTCGCCAGAATTTGGCTGTGAATTGAACTCCTCGATCTGAGATAATTTCTTCTGGAAGACCGTGGAGTCGAAAGATCTCTTGTATGAATACTTGAGCCAACTTGGAAGCTGACGGAAGACCGGTAAGAGGAATGAAGTGTGCCATCTTGGTGAACCGGTCAACTACCACCCAGATGGTATTAAACTTGTTGCACATGGGCAAATCTGTAATAAAATCCATCGACAAATGGGTCCATGGTCGACGGGGAACAGATAGTGGAACCAGTTGCCCCGCAGGCGACTGGCGGGATACTTTATGTTGAGCACACTTTGGGCAAGATGCAATAAACTCCAAAACGTCCTTTTTCAGAGTTGGCCACCAATAGGACCTAGAGATAAACTCCAGGGTTTTTTGGATACCTGTATGTCCGGCAAAGCGGGAAGCATGGGCCCAATGCATGAGCTTCTTCCTTAGTGTCGGCTTCACAAAACTTTTCCCTGATGGGGGCGTAGAGTCCATCCCTACCGTGGAGAATGCCAACGGATTTATAATAGGATGCTTGTCTGAAGACTCTGACTCATTTTCTTGCTCCCATGAGCGGGAAAGGGCATCGGCCTTGCGATTCTGAGAGCCCGGACAGAACTGGAGTTTAAAGTCGAACCTGGAAAAGAAAAGTGCCCATCTGGCCTGACGAGGGTTGAGACATTGTGCGCCTTTCAGATATAGAAGGTTCTTGTGGTCTGTAAGGATGGTGATTGAATGAGAAGCTCCCTCCAACAGATATCTCCACTCCTCTAGAGCGAGCTTGATGGCTAGCAACTCCTGGTCGCCAATGGCATAGTTGCGCTCCGCTGGGGAGGACTTCCGTGAGAAGAAACTGCAAGGATGTAAATGGCCATCTTTAGCCCTCTGAGATAACGCCGCTCCTACTCCAACGGAGGAGGCATCCACCTCTAAGATGAAAGGAGAGTCGATGTCAGGCTGTTTCAGGACAGGCGCAGAGATGAACCTCTGTTTTAAAAGATGAAAAGCTTGCATGGCTTCTTCAGACCACTTGGACGGGTTAGCACCCTTCTTGGTGAAAGCAGTAATAGGCGCCACAATGGTGGAAAAGTCTCGTATAAACTTTCGGTAATAATTGGCGAACCCTAAGAACCTCTGGACCCCTTTGAGGGTTAAGGGTACCGGCCAATTCTGGATTGCTTGTAGTTTTCTCAGGATCCATCTCTAGTCCGGAACCGGACACAATGTACCCTAGAAACGGAATGGACTTGACTTCAAAGACGCATTTCTCTAATTTGCAATAGAGATGATTGACACGGAGACGGGACAGAACCTCCTTTACCCAAAAACGATGTTCCTCTAAATTGTTGGCAAAAATGAGGATATCATCTAGATAGACCACGACATGACGGTATAGAATGTCTCTGAAAATCTCATTGACGAAATGCTGGAAGACAGCTGGAGCATTGCTCAATCTGAAGGGCATGACGAGGTACTCATAATGTCCGTCACGGGTGTTAAATGCGGTCTTCCACTCGTCACCCTCACGGATCCGGATGAGATTGTATGCACCTCTCAAGTCCAGCTTTGTAAAGATGGTAGCTCCGCTAACTCTGTCAAAGAGCTCAGTAATCAGGGGTAAAGGATAGCGGTTCTTGATGGTAATGTCGTTCAAACCTCTGTAGTCGATGCACGGCCGCAGACCACCATCTTTCTTTTTTACAAAAAAGAAGCCTGCGCCGGCTGGAGAAGAAGAAGGTCGAATGAACCCCTTTGCTAGGTTCTCTTTAATGTATTCCTCCATAGAATGCGTCTCAGGCAGAGACAACGGATAAGTTCGGCCTCGAGGTGGAACCTTCCCTGGAACGAGATCAATCGGGCAGTCCCATTCTCTATGAGGAGGAAGGATATCAGCAGAAGCTTTACTGAACACATCCGTGAAATCTTGATATGGAGGAGGTGGAACATCAGACGACCTGGGGGAGGAAGAACAGACAGGCAACACTTTAAACAAACATGTCTCAGCACAGGAGGGACCCCATGCCAGAATTTGCGTAGTCGTCCAATCAATTGTAGGATTGTGAAGACGGAGCCATGGAAGGCCCAGGACCACAGGATGTGTGGCTCTTGGAATCACTAAATGTGAAATAAGTTCGGAATGAAGAACTCCCACTCTCAGACGAACTGGTAGAGTCCTTAGAGCAATAACTGTATCAAAAATTTTACTGCCATCCACGGCAGTTAAGGAAAAGGAGGAAGGAAGTCTCTCGGTGGGTAGGGACCACCGTTTAACATAGGCTTCGGTAATAAAGTTCCCAGCTGCTCCGGAATCCAGGAGGGCAATGACGTTCTGATAACGTTGAGCAACTTGAAGCGAGACTGGGAGATTACAATCTTGAGGAGATGGAGAGGAGATCATTACTCCTAGCCGGCCCTCTCCTTGGCGAGCTAGGATTTGGAGTTTCCCGGACGTTTGGGACAGGCATTAATAGTGTGAGACGGAGCTGCACAATACAGACAGAGAGACTCAGAGAGACGTCTTCGGCGCTCAGCAGGAGTTAAACGGGAACGGACAATTTGCATGGGTTCATCTTTAGTTGGTGACAGTTGGCGAGGAGGAGGAGCAGAAGATTTTGGAGCAGATGATCTTCCACGCTCAGTTGCTCTCTCTCTGAAACGTAAGTCAACTTTCGTACAAAGTGAGATTAGCTCATCTAACTTGGAGGGTAAGTCTCTGGTAGCTAACTCATCTTTAATACGCTCGGATAAACCATGCCAGAATGCAGCATACAGGGCCTCGTCGTTCCATGCCAGTTCAGATGCCAGAATCTGGAACTGTATAAGATATTGTCCTACAGTACGTGATCCCTGGCGTAAACGGAGAATCTCAGACGAAGCTGAAGTTACCCGGCCTGGCTCGTCGAAGATGCGCCTGAATGTTGACACGAATGCAGTGTAAGAAGATAGCAGGGTGTCGGACCTCTCCCATAACGGTGATGCCCAGTCGAGGGCTGAGCCACTGAGAAGAGAGATGATGTAGGCAATTTTTGAACGGTCACTGGGAAAATTGCCAGGTTGTAGCTCAAACTGAATCTCACACTGGTTGAGAAATCCCCTGCAGAATCTTGGAGATCCGTCAAATTTTGCTGGCGTTGGAAGATGAAGACGTGGAGCAGAAACGGGTAAGGTGGGTGGGGTTATAGTTGGAGTCACTGTGGTTGACGCCCCAGATGCGCCTGATCCACGGAGAGTTGTCTGAATCCCATCCAGCCGAGTAGAGATCCTGGAGACAGCGGATGATGTGGCCCTGTGCAGCCTCCTGATGTTCAAGTCGGGCTGCCAGTTCTTGCATCGGCCTGGCCGCTTGATCCTGGTCTCCGGCTGGATTCATTTGGTCAGTGCTTACTGTCACAACTGAGGGCCTGAGCTGACGGAAGGCAGCCTCAGTTGTAGGGGCTGAGATGTACCGGAACCTGGGAGGTTGTATCAGACCCCTGGACATGTAAGTAACATGAAGAGAAACCGCCCGAAGGCGTGACCACGACAACTTGAGTAAAAGTCAATGATATTTATTTATGACAAACTCCATGCATCACAGTAGCAGTAAAAAGAAACATAAAAATCAGCAGAGAAATAATAATACAGTTCCTGGGTACTACAGGGTGGCAGGGACCACAGAGCTCTGGTGGTATGAGACAGTTCTTATTATCTGCAAGTTGGAAAGTCCTTACCAGGCTCAACTGTAGCAATGAGGAAAGCCCAGGGTCGTACCAGCTGGTGTTCCAGGGAAAGCTGGACTGCTGTAGATAAAATGCTGCTGTGGGTACTGGTTAGAACCAGACAGGTGTTGGCACGGAGTGGATACTGGCTGGAACCAGTTAAATAATAAATAAAGCTTGAGAGCGATGCAATATAGATGAAATGTAGAATTTGAGAGCGGAGAAATAATAATACCGGTGGAGAGTGGTAAACTGCAGAAAGGACACCGGCCCTTTAAGAGAAGCTGTACACTGCTGGAAGCTGAGCTGGAAGCAGGTGATGTTGTAGCTGGAAACAGGTGAGTCCAGAATGGATCGGAGAGTCAGGCTACACCGCAGATGGAATGCTGGTGCGGGTCTCTATAGCAGAAGTCTGGAGACAGGAGCTGGAACCTGGAAGACAATCACAGGAGAGAGACAAACTGGAAGTAGGTTTGACAACCAAAGCACTGACGCCTTCCTTGCTCAGGCACAACCTATTTATACCTGCAGCAAGGAAGGCATTGGCTAGGCAATTATGCAAATTAATAATACTGACAACGGATTGGTAGGAAAGATCAGCTGACAGAATCCAAGATGGCTGCGCCCATGCAGACACTTGGAGGGAAGTTTGGATTGTAATCCATGTGGTCTGGAAAACAGTAATGGCGGCGCCGGCCACCGGAGACGCCAGGCTGACAGATGCACATCCGACCACGCGGACACAGCGGAGGCCGCGGCTGACGTAATCGCCACTCTGAATGCAGAAGCTCAGGGACGGCGGCGGAGGCCGCGGGAGACGCCATGCCAGATGTATAAGGCGTTACTGTGACTGCGTCCAGAGAGACAGGAGAGGATGCGGGAATGTGCACATCAGGATAACAGATGGGATCCGGTCCTGGAGCGCTGAGCCAGCCTTAGGAGGCATCTGATAGGTAAGAAATGGCGTCCAGATACCCGGATCGTGACAAGGGCCTTTTTAGGACTGGTGGGATATTACCGCAAGTTTATCCTGAACTTTGCCACCAGTGCAGCCCCGCTCAATGATTGCTTAAAAAAGCAAAGTCCGGACAAGCTTGTGTGGACGTTACAGGTACATGAGGCCTGGAAGGATTTAAAAAGTAACCTGTGTAAAGCACCAGTGTTGATAGCCCCGGACTTTGGTAAATGGTTCATCCCGCAGACGGATGCTTCAGGAACAGGCCTTGGTGCAGTGTTGTCTCAGGAGGTAGGTGGGGAAGAGAAACCAGTCCTCTGGCTATCAAGTGGGCAGTAGAGACTCTGAGGTACTATCTCCTGGGACGAGAGTTCACCTTAATCACTGATCACGCCCCGCTCCAATGGATGTGCATAAATAAGGAGACCAATGCCCAAGTAACACGGTGGTTCCTTGCCCTCCAGCCGTACCACTTCAAGGTCCAGCACAGAGCAGGAGGATTACAGGGCAACACGGATGCCCTTTTAAGGAAGTTCTTCTCCTCAAAAGATGAAGAGCTCTGTGGGGTGAAGCTAGAGGGGGGGGGGGGGGGGACTCGGAGAGAGACCGACCCGAAAAGGGGTACGCCTGCTGAGATTGGCAAGCAGATATGTGCACCAAAGAAGGACTCCGCTTCACCCGTATGCTCGAAACTTAGGGGGAGGATATGTGACAGTCCAGTCCGGATGCCACACCGGGTGTTTGCAGGACAGGGCACAACAGTTCGGTTGCCCCGAGCTAAGGCAACCTGGGTTTGGGGCTGGACCAAGAGGAAGCACAGGGAGGTGTGGGAACACAGCAGGTTGTCTCTTTAATGTTGTGTCAAAGATTATCTGCCAGTTGGAAATTATATTATTGTATTGCTGTTGATACACAGAAATACCCTAAAATTTCAGACATGAGATCCCATCCATATAGGTCCGGTCCAGTGAGCGTAATTGCAAATTATCCGCTGCAAATGCGAATTGGGGCAGTGACACATGCGCAGTTTATTGATAATTGCTCAATTGACATAGCGTTCAACTGTGAATCAGGCCCATAGATGAGAAGACAGCACCATCTAGTGCTGCATTTAAGAAATTCATGTATTGAGGTTAATAATACTCTAGGAACAAAACCAAAAAAAGTCCAAATTATGCGATTTTAACTTTTTTTTGTTTTTGTCACTTTTAGAAAAAAATTCCAAATCCAGTCAAGGCGGTTTGGCAAATCAAAAGCCGAATGACGAAACAGAGCCAAATCCAAATCCAGCAATAATGATCTGGCTCACTATCTCTAACATATAGTTTAACAACTTTATCCTAAAGAGAAAAACCCCTAAAAGTCTTAAACAGCTCCATTAACTATAAAGGAGGTGATTTAATGCGATGTGCGCATTGTGCCTTTCCAGAACAGCACATAAGTTACATCCCATGATTTTTCTCTCACACTATAGAGGTGCGCAGGGAAAAATAAGAATTTACTTACCGATAATTCTATTTCTCATAGTCCGTAGTGGATGCTGGGGACTCCGAAAGGACCATGGGGAATAGCGGCTCCGCAGGAGACTGGGCACAAAAGTAAAAAGCTTTAGGACTACCTGGTGTGCACTGGCTCCTCCCCCTATGACCCTCCTCCAAGCCTCAGTTAGGATACTGTGCCCGGACGAGCGTACACAATAAGGAAGGATTTTGAATCCCGGGTAAGACTCATACCAGCCACACCAATCACACCGTACAACTTGTGATCTGAACCCAGTTAACAGCATGATAACAGAAGGAGCCTCTGAAAAGATGGCTCACAACAACAATAACCCGATTTTTGTAACAATAACTATGTACAAGTAATGCAGACAATCCGCACTTGGGATGGGCGCCCAGCATCCACTACGGACTATGAGAAATAGAATTATCGGTAAGTAAATTCTTATTTTCTCTAACGTCCTAGTGGATGCTGGGGACTCCGAAAGGACCATGGGGATTATACCAAAGCTCCCAAACGGGCGGGAGAGTGCGGATGACTCTGCAGCACCGAATGAGAGAACTCCAGGTCCTCCTCAGCCAGGGTATCAAATTTGTAGAATTTAGCAAACGTGTTTGCCCCTGACCAAGTAGCTGCTCGGCAAAGTTGTAAAGCCGAGACCCCTCGGGCAGCCGCCCAAGATGAGCCCACTTTCCGTGTGGAATGGGCTTTTACAGATTTTGGCTGTGGCAGGCCTGCCACAGAATGTGCAAGCTGAATTGTACTACAAATCCAACGAGCAATCGTCTGCTTAGAAGCAGGAGCACCCAGCTTGTTGGGTGCATACAGGATAAACAGCGAATCAGATTTTCTGACTCCAGCCGTCCTGGAAACATATATTTTCAGGGCCCTGACTACGTCCAGCAACTTGGAATCCTCCAAGTCCCTAGTAGCCGCAGGCACCACAATAGGCTGGTTTAAGTGAAAAGCTGAAACCACCTTAGGGAGAAATTGAGGACGAGTCCTCAATTCTGCCCTGTCCGTATGAAAAATTAGGTAAGGGCTTTTATAGGATAAAGCCGCCAATTCTGAGACACGCCTGGCTGAAGCCAGGGCTAACAGCATTACCACTTTCCATGTGAGATATTTTAAGTCCACAGTGGTGAGTGGTTCAAACCAATGTGATTTTAGGAATCCCAAAACTACATTGAGATCCCAAGGTGCCACTGGAGGCACAAAAGGAGGCTGTATATGCAGTACTCCCTTGACAAACGTCTGAACTTCAGGAACAGAAGCCAGTTCTTTTTGGAAGAATATTGACAGGGCCGAAATTTGAACCTTAATGGACCCTAATTTGAGGCCCATAGACAGTCCTGTTTGCAGGAAATGCAGGAAACGACCCAGTTGAAATTCCTCTGTAGGGGCCTTCCTGGCCTCGCACCACGCAACATATTTACGCCAAATACGGTGATAATGTTGTATGGTTACATCCTTCCTGGCTTTGATCAGGGTAGGGATGACTTCATCCGGAATGCCTTTTTCCTTCAGGATCCGGCGTTCAACCGCCATGCCGTCAAACGCAGCCGCGGTAAGTCTTGGAACAGACATGGTCCCTGCTGGAGCAGATCCTTTCTTAGAGGTAGAGGCCACGGGTCTTCCGTGAGCATCTCTTGAATTTCCGGGTACCAAGTCCTTCTTGGCCAATCCGGAGCCACGAGTATAGTCTTTACTCCTCTCCTTCTTATGATTCTCAGTACTTTTGGTATGAGAGGAAGAGGAGGGAACACATACACTGACTGGTACACCCACGGTGTTACCAGAGCGTCCACAGCTATTGCCTGAGGGTCCCTTGACCTGGCGCAATATCTGTCCAGTTTTTTGTTGAGGCGGGACGCCATCATGTCCACCTTTGGTTTTTCCCAACGGTTCACAATCATGTGGAAGACTTCTGGGTGAAGTCCCCACTCCCCCGGGTGAAGATCGTGTCTGCTGAGGAAGTCTGCTTCCCAGTTGTCCACTCCCGGAATGAACACTGCTGACAGTGCTATCACATGATTCTCCGCCCAGCGAAGAATCCTTGCCACTTCCATCATTGCCCTCCTGCTTCTTGTGCCGCCCTGTCTGTTTACGTGGGCGACTGCCGTGATGTTGTCCGACTGGATCAACACCGGCTGACCCTGAAGCAGAGGTCTTGCCTGACTTAGGGCATTGTAAATGGCCCTTAGTTCCAGGATATTTATGTGAAGTGACGTTTCCATGCTTGACCACAAGCCCTGGAAATTTCTTCCCTGTGTGACTGCTCCCCAGCCTCTCAGGCTGGCATCCGTGGTCACCAGGACCCAATCCTGAATGCCGAATCTGCGGCCCTCTAGGAGATGAGCACTCTGTAACCACCACAGGAGAGACACCCTTGTCCTTGGAGACAGGGTTATCCGCTGATGCATTTGAAGATGCGTTCCGAACCATTTGTCCAGCAGATCCCACTGAAAAGTTCTTGCGTGGAATCTGCCGAATGGAATCGCTTCGTAAGAAGCCACCATCTTTCCCAGGACCCTTGTGCATTGATGTACTGACACTTGGCCTGGTCTTAGGAGGTTCCTGACTAGGTCGGATAACTCCTTGGCTTTCTCCTCCGGGAGAAACACCTTTTTCTGTACTGTGTCCAGAATCATCCCTAGGAACAGCAGACGTGTCGTCGGAATCAGCTGCGATTTTGGAATATTTAGAATCCATCCGTGCTGTCGTAGTACTACTTGAGATAGTGCTACTCCGACCTCTAACTGTTCTCTGGACCTTGCCCTTATCAGGAGATCGTCCAAGTAAGGGATAATTAAGACGCCTTTTCTTCGAAGAAGAATCATAATTTCGGCCATTACCTTGGTAAAGACCCGGGGTGCCGTGGACAATCCAAACGGCAGCGTCTGAAACTGATAGTGACAGTTCTGTACCACAAACCTGAGGTACCCTTGGTGAGAAGGGCAAATTGGGACATGGAGGTAAGCATCCTTGATGTCCAGAGACACCATATAGTCCCCTTCTTCCAGGTTCGCTATCACTGCTCTGAGTGACTCCATCTTGAACTTGAACCTTTTTATGTAAGTGTTCAAGGATTTCAGATTTAAAATGGGTCTCACCGAGCCGTCCGGCTTCGGTACCACAAACAGCGTGGAATAATACTCCTTTCCCTGTTGTAGGAGGGGTACCTTGATTATCACCTGCTGGGAATACAGCTTGTGAATGGCTTCCAATACCGCCTCCCTGTCGGGGGGAGACGTTGGTAAAGCAGACTTCAGGAACCGGCGAGGGGGAGACGTCTCGAATTCCAATTTGTATCCCTGAGATACTACCTGCAGGATCCAGGGGTCCACTTGCGAGTGAGCCCACTGCGCGCTGAAATTCTTGAGACGGGCCCCCACCGTGCCTGAGTCCGCTTGTAAGGCCCCAGCGTCATGCTGAGGACTTGGCAGAAGCGGGGGAGGGCTTCTGTTCGTGGGAAGAGGCTGTATGCTGCAGTCTTTTTCCCCTTCCTCTGCCCCGGGGCAGATATGAGTGGCCTTTTGCCCGCTTGCCCTTATGGGAACGAAAGGACTGAGCCTGAAAAGACGGTATCTTTTTCTGCTGCGAGGTGACTTGGGGTAAAAAGGTGGATTTTCCAGCCGTTGCCGTGGCCACCAGGTCCGATAGACCGACCCCAAATAACTCCTCCCCTTTATACGGCAATACTTCCATATGCCGTTTGGAATCCGCATCCCCTGACCACTGTCGCGTCCATAATCCTCTTCTGGCAGAAATGGACATCGCACTTACTCTTGATGCCAGAGTGCAAATATCCCTCTGTGCATCTCGCATATATAGAAATGCATCCTTTAAATGCTCTATAGTCAATAATATATTGTCCCTGTCCAGGGTATCAATATTTTCAGTCAGGGAATCCGACCAAGCCACCCCAGCACTGCACATCCAGGCTGAGGCGATTGCTGGTCGCAGTATAATACCAGTATGTGTGTATATACTTTTAAGGATATTTTCCAGCTTCCTATCAGCTGGTTCCTTGAGGGCGGCCGTATCAGGGGACGGTAACGCCACTTGTTTTGATAAGCGTGTGAGCGCCTTATCTACGCTAGGGGGTGTTTCCCAACGCGCCCTAACCTCTGGCGGGAAAGGGTATAATGCCAATAATTTTTTAGAAATTAGCAGTTTTTTGTCGGGGGTAACCCACGCTTCATCACACACTTCATTCAATTCATCTGATTCAGGAAAAACTACGGGTAGTTTTTTCACACCCCACATAATACCCTTTTTTGTGGTACTTGTAGTATCAGAAATGTTCTAAACCTCCTTCATTGCCGTGATCATGTAACGTGTGGCCCTACTGGAAAATACGTTTGTTTCCTCACCGTCGACACTGGAGTCAGTGTCCGTGTCTGTGTTGACCTGAGGTAACGGGCGCTTTAGAGCCCTGACGGTGTTTGAGACGCCTGTACAGGTATTAACTGATTTGCCGGCTGTCTCATGTCGCCAACAGTCTTTTGTAAAGTGCTGACACTATCACGTAATTCTTTCCATAAGACCATCCAGTCAGGTGTCGACTCCCTAGGGGGTGACATCACTAACACAGGCAATTGCTCCGCCTCCACACCTTTTTCCTCCTCATACATGTCGACACAACGTACCGACACACAGCACACACACAGGGAATGCTCTGATAGAGGACAGGACCCCACTAGCCCTTTGGGGAGACAGAGGGAGAGTTTGCCAGCACACACCAGAGCGCTATATATATACAGGGATAACCTTATATAAGTGTATTTCCCTAATATAGCTGCTGTATATATTTATATGCCAATTTAGTGCCCCCCCTCTCTTGTTTTACCCTGTTTCTGTAGTGCAGGACTGCAGGGGAGAGTCAGGGAGCCTTCCTCCAACGGAGCTGTGAGGAAAAAATGGCGCCAGTGTGCTGAGGAGATAGGCTCCGCCCCTTTTTCGGCGGCCTTTCTCCCGCTTTTTTATGTAAAAATAGGCAGGGGTTAAATACATCCATATAGCCCAGGAGCTATATGTGATGTATTTTTTGCCAAAAAGGTGTTTTTATTGCGTCTCAGGGCGCCCCCCCCCAGCGCCCTGCACCCTCAGTGACCGGAGTGTGAAGTGTGCTGAGAGCAATGGCGCACAGCTGCAGTGCTGTGCGCTACCTTATTGAAGACAGGACGTCTTCTGCTGCCGATTTTCCGGACCTCTTCCGTCTTCTGGCTCTGTAAGGGGGACGGCGGCGCGGCTCTGGGACCCATCCATGGCTGGGCCTGTGATCGTCCCTCTGGAGCTAATGTCCAGTAGCCTAAGAAGCCCAATCCACTCTGCACGCAGGTGAGTTCGCTTCTTCTCCCCTTAGTCCCTCGGTGCAGTGAGCCTGTTGCCAGCAGGTCTCACTGAAAATAAAAAACCTACTTTAAACTTTTACACTAAGCAGCTCAGGAGAGCCCCTTAGCCTGCACCCGTCTCGTTCGGGCACAAAAATCCAACTGAGGCTTGGAGGAGGGTCATAGGGGGAGGAGCCAGTGCACACCAGGTAGTCCTAAAGCTTTTTACTTTTGTGCCCAGTCTCCTGCGGAGCCGCTATTCCCCATGGTCCTTTCGGAGTCCCCAGCATCCACTAGGACGTTAGAGAAAATTGCAATATTGAGCTACTGTAATGGGCAAATATGTGCACAGCCAAACCTCATGATGATGTTTGGTGACACATCACCCTGTAATAAATCTGCCTCAAACATTTTAACACCAAAGAATGACACTGCAACAGTCATCAACAGATTGACACAATATATTGTGGTCAAAAACACTATACTTGTTGTGGTGCTGCAAACAATGAGATTACTATAGGTATAAGGTATGTGTGAAGAAATTGCAAGGAGTTAACAGTTTGAATATATTCACTGTCCATCATGGTAGAAACTAATGGGTAACAGTCAGTTAAGAGCCCTACACACTGGTCGATACCAGTGAAAGATATGAACAATCTCGTTCATATCTTTCAGTGTGTAGGCACCATCGATGAATGATGCGCGGCCCCGCGCTCGTTCCTCGCTGGAGCCGGCTCGTTTAAACATGCAGGCCAATATGGACAATCTGGTCCATAATAGCATGCAGTGCTATGGAGCCGGGTGACGGGGGGAGTGAAGAAACTTCACTCCCCCCGTCACCTTCCGTCTGCCGCCCGGTCGCCCATCTGCCGTATCGGCGGTCGGGCAGCTCGGCGGGTTTGTAGGGCCCTTTACTGTAGGTGTGCTGCCAGATGGTATCAATAAGCAGATTCAGTATGTTCAGAATGTGAAGAAAAAAAAAAACCCTATGGAGGTCATTCAGATCTGATCGCTGGGCTGCTTTTTTTGCTGTACTGCGTTCACATAGTCGCCGCCTACAGTGGGAGTGTATTTTCACCATGCAAGTGTGCGATGCTAGGCATACGCTGAGCTGCTAAAATTCGCTAAAGTTTGTGTAGTCTGCGCAGCCCAGGACTTACACTCCCAGTGCGATAGAATCAGACTGATTGGGGCCGGAGTTGACATCAGACACCCTCCCTGAAAATGCTTGGGCACGCCTGCGTTTTCCAGAACACTACCAGTAAACAGTCAGTTACCACCCACAAATGGCTTCCTCCTGTCAATCACCTTGCGAACGCCCGTGCGATCAGATCTTTCGTACCATCCCGTCGCTGACCGGCGAACCCCGTTGTTGTTGTTTAACGTGCGTGTGCATTGCGGTGCATATGCATGCGCTGTTATTACCTTATTGCCTGCTGTCCAAAACGCACAGCAGCTATCAGATCTGAATTACCCCCTATGTTAGATGTTGCCATTTTAACCATGTTACCTCAACTCTGTATTATACTGTTTGTGTGCAGTATTTCCTTTCATGGAGAATAAAAAGTCGCACTTCCACCCCTTGCATCACAGCCTGGTTTGCCCGTGTGCAGATTAGCTCTTACCACTAAATTAGTAAACAAGAGGAGAGGATGCTCAGTTAGTTTGGAAATTATTAGTGTCATATAAACTGTACCCCCTTGCAGTCAAGAACTAAAAAGGGTTTGCCCAGCATGTGAAGATAAGGTAATAGCACCAGGTAGTGGATAATCAATTTATTAAAGCAAGGTGAGTTATGGGCTTCAGAAAAACTATGGCTTAGATAAGCATAGAATAATATAGTATACACTGTGACTGTGAGTAAAAACCACTCATATAATTGAATAGCAGTATCTGTTTCATCAAACATGGGGCCTGATTCAGATCTGATCGCTGTTGTGTGAACTTGCACAGTAGCCAACTATTGAATGACTGCGCATGCGTATGCACCAAATTGTGCACGCGCACCGCCAAACAGTGATGGGATGGTGCGAAAATTTGAATCGCACAGGCATTCGCAAGGTGATTGACAGGAAGAGGATGTTTGTGGGTGGTAACTGTTTTCTGGGAGTTACTGGAAAAACGCAGGAATTCCCAAGCGGTTTCAGTGCGGGTGTGTGACGTCAGCTCCGATCCCGATCAGCCTGATTTCTTTGCACTGGAGGAGTAAGTATTGAGCTACGCACAGACTGCACACACTGCACAGAATGGGAAAAACATTCCATGGTGAGTGTGATGCCAAAGGTTTTGCAGCTGTCCGCTGACTGAGGCGAATTTTCGCACAGGGTACACATGGATTCGCACACTTGCACGGGGTGAATTTTCACTCCCCCTGGGCGGCGACTATCTGATCGCAGGACAGTGTAATTTGCAGCACAGCGATCAGGTCTGAATTAGGCCAATCACAAGCATAAATAAGAAAATAAATCAAAACAATAAAAACAGATAAATAAGCATCCTACAAAAAAGTTCTGCACTATATTAAAATATGCACTTTATCTATTAGCATAAGGTGGTGATATAAATAACAATCTGGATGTTTTTCAGTTATGTTATTGTCCTGCTTTTCAAGTATTATTAATTTATTGTCTGAAAGATTAAAAAAAAAACACAATGGCCCTCATTCCGAGTTGATCGCTCGCAAGGCGAATTTAGCAGAGTTGCTCACGCTAAGCCTACGCCTACTGGGAGTGTATCTTAGCTTCTTAAAATTGCGACCGATGTATTCGCAATATTGCGATTACAAACTACTTAGCAGTTTCAGAGTAGCTTCAGACTTACTCGGTATCTGCGATCAGTTCAGTGCTTGTCGTTCCTGGTTTGACGTCATAAACACACCCAGCGTTCGCCCAGACACTCCCCCGTTTCTCCGGCCACTCCTGCGTTTTTTCCGGAAACGGTAGCGTTTTTATCCACACGCCCCTAAAACGCCGTGTTTCCGCCCAGTAACACCCATTTCCTGTCAGCCCAGTAACACCCATTTCCTGTCAATCACACTACGATCGCCGGAGCGAAGAAAAAGCCGTGAGTAAAAATACTATCTTCATTGTAAAATTACTTGGCGCAGTCGCAGTGCGATTATTGCGCATGCGTACTAAGCGGAATTTCACTGCGATGCGATGAAAATTACCGAGCGAACGACTCGGAATGAGGGCCAATGAACAGTATCCTATTTAATAAAAGGCTAACACTGCTCCTCATCTCTATGGGTGGAATTCAAGTGTTTTGCATTGATGCGACCACTAGACGGAGCAATTCAAGTGTTGCTTCACTCAGCCACGCACAGCTGCAGGCACTGACATTACTGTTGTGTTGTTCTATCAATTTGGCAGGCTGACAACTAGTTTCTATATAATGAGCATGAAAGTGTGTGCGAGTGTATGTCTGTTTGTCCTTTATGCATGGCCAGAGTATTGTACCTAGGGGGTCAGTCCGAGTTGATCGTAGCTGTGCTAAATTTAGCACAGCTACGACCTTCTTCCCTGACATGCGGGGGGACACCCAGCACAGGGATAGTCCGCCCCGCATGTCAGTGCCAGCCCCCCCCCCCCTGCACAAATACAAAAGCATCGCACAGCGGCAATGCCTTTGTATTTGAGGAGTAACTCCCGGCCAGTGCAGCTCCTGCAGCTGGCCGGGAGTTAATTGTCACTGCCGCTGGCCGCAGCAGCTGCGTGAGACGTCACGCAGCCGCCGCGGCCCGCCCCCCCAACAGTCCGGCCACGCCTGCATTGGCCGGACCCCTCCCCCTAAATGGCGACTTAACGCCGCCGTTCAGCCCCCTCCCGCCCAGCGACCGCCTCTGTCTCAGAGGCGATCGCTAGGCAACGAAAGCTGCCATGCGCCGGTGCACTGTGGCGCCAGCACATGCGCAGTTCCGACTCGATCGCTGCACTGCGACAAACTGCAGCGTGCGATCGGGTCGGAATGACCCTCCTAGTTCCACCATATTTGTCATGGTGGGGTAGTTTGACCTGGATAGGTTTGAACTTCATCAGGGTCATGGAGGTCTACATGGTGCGCAGCTGCTAGGCCGTGGAGTCTGAATTGTAACTTTCGTATAAGCAACTGTGCACAGGATGTCTCTCAGTACCAATTAACTGCACTGATCTGAAGGCACAGGCTGATACGTACCGAAGGAAGGAAGGGAGGAGGGAGGGGAAGCACACAGACAGAGCTCCAAAGGAAGAGCAGTGAGTCGGGAGATCAACTGTCACACTGCACCTGCACTGACTGCTACTAGTCAAGGTCTCCCATGTTGGTTGTCGCAGCGGGCTGGTGATGAAGATCGAATGGGCGTTCGATGGGAAAGTGGACGCCACAGAAGGGAGGAACTGAGGTGGTCGAATGTAGTTCCTTCTCATATAAATTGGAGCTTCTGCAGAGGGCAGTCACATAAAGCACTGGCAGCATGCAAGCGTGGGCAGACCCCTTTTGTAAGAGGAAGTTGCCTATGATTGGACTGAGCTCGCCATTGGATGCAGGGAACTTAGTTTCCAACATGGCTGCCCCCAGTGCTGCAGACACACAAGAGCTCGCCAGGTCCTCCTTCTTCCTGGAAGCCGCACCGCCGCGTCTCTCCACGGCCGATCCACACCACCAGCAGCCGAATGGGCAAACTTAGGACCCTGGCTCCGAAGGTAAACCCCCGGTTCATGACATTGGTCTGCAGAGATATCTGCTTGGCAATGATTTCTGTTCTGCAGGGAGTTCTGAAACTGAAGTGATTTTGGAAGCTATTCTCAGTGCTTAAAGTGGTCCTAGAGAGGTGGTGGAACTCAACCCCACCACCACCACGCTTGTGAAATAAAGGGATTGCGCGCCTGCGGTGTGCGCCGCAAAAAGAGTTGTGGCCTTGAAAAGAAAGGGGCGTGATCACCCAATAGTATCCCCAATTCAAATTGCGCCGCACAGCAGCATAATCTTATTCACATTACACCACATAGTAGTGTCCCTTATTCATGTTATGACACACATTAGTGCCCCTTATACACAAAGCCCATAGTAGTAGCACCCCAAATACACATAATGCCCACAGCAGTAGTGCCCCTTATGTTCCCAGGAGTGATGCCCCTTATTAAGTGCCCCCTATGAAATGCTCTTATTAGTATTGCCCACAGTAGTTATGTCCCCAGTAGATATGCCCCTTGTAGATATGCCCCCTGTAGATATGCCCCCTGTAGTTATGCCCCCAGTTGGTTTGCCCCCAGTTGGTGTGCTCCCAGTAGTTATGCCCCCAGTTGGTGTGCCCCCAGTAGTTATGCCCCCAGTTGGTGTGCCCCCAGTAGTTATGCCCCCAGTAGTTATGCCCTCAGTTGGTGTGCCCCCAGTAGTTATGCCCCCAGTTTGTTTGCTGCGCAGTAGATGTGCCCCCAGTTTTCCCCTCTAGTAGCGCTGCTTAGTGCTTACACACACAAAAGGAAAAAAAAGAAAAATCAATACTCACCAGCCCCGCTCCTGCTTCCGAACCGCAGCCTCTGTCTGGCGCCCGCTTCTCGCAGCTATGGGAGAGACGTCATGACATCTCTCCCATAGGGCAACGCTGCACACTGCCTGAACCGGAAGCCGGAGCTCAGGAGTGAGCTCCGGTTCCGGCTGCCGCTTAGGGGGAAGAGCTGGTGCCCGCTGGTAACTCAGTGGGCGCCCGGCATTTCCGTAGGTTAGGTGAGCTGGTGGAGGCGGAACTGCGTTCCGTCTCCCGTCCCTTTCCGGCTCACTTTAACCTTTGGCTATACTGATTTATGTTTTATAAGTCAGTCTGCTCCTGATATACCCCATTCCAGACAGTCCGAGAATACGCCTACCTGCACTGTCATTTACTCCTAAATTGCGTTGTTATCCAGGTGTGAATTACTTCTGTGTTCCTTCTGAAAGCTTTCCCCCTTTAGTAGACCACATTCACATACTTCTTTTCATATCTCAGCCTTCAAAAGTGTGGTCCTTTTCAGCACAGCGTCTATTCCTGGGAGCCAGAGGGACTGGGGGCATGGCCAGCAGCTCACAGAGCTATGGCCATGCCCCCACTGTGACTAAAATGAGAGGTGTGGCCCACAATCGCGGCATTGCCACAAAGCCATGCCCCCTTTCCCACAGGCCACACCCCCTTTCCGGCGGGTCCCTATTCACAACATACAGATGTTGGGAGTTATGCAAATTTGACAATCTGCTAATGCTGCAAGAACTGTAGTTCTCAGATTAAAACCATGGCAAGACTTTAAACATGCTGCATTTCACTATGATGCAAACATCTAGTCTAAGATGCACCCTAAGGCTAATATTGGGAACATGTCCAGGCAATGCAAGCCCTGCAGTGCTAAGACATGTGGCTGACAGTCACCTGGTATGTGTTGCTGTGGGGGCAAGGTGAAACTACCATCACTCTTGGACCCACCTTAAGTCTCTGGTTGCTGGAACACACAATAAATCAAAAGTATTTTTCACATTCAAAATATAACTGCTGTCCAAATGATATCCTTTGGAGCAACAGGTCTAGTGGATGATTCAGTATAAATGTATGCAAAATTGAAAGTTCAGGGTCAAGTCTGCAATCAAGTAAGATCACTGCTGCCACTTTCCAATGAGAATCGCAATTCCCTTCAAATCTACTTCATTGGAGATGGGAATCAAGAAGCAAAAAGATAATGTGAAAGCATTCCTGGCATTACGATTTCCATTGATAGTCTTTCAATTTCTGGGTTATAGGCAGGGCCGGATTAAGGGCCACATGGGCCTGGAGCTGAAAATGATCAAGGGCAGTATCGGACTGGGGCATGAAGGGCCCACCGGGGGAAATGCAATGATAGGGGCCCATACTTAGGTGTGTTGTAAACCTACAAAAGGGGTGTGACCAACCCCCACAGAGGCTTGAAATACACAATAGACTTGTGCAGTGTAATGCAATGTATCATACCATGTATAATACAAGTGCACAGTCTGGAACCTGATCCCTAGAGGAAGGAGTGGGCCCCCAGACAGTGGGGCCCACCGGTGATTTCCCCTGTACCCTGTTGGCCAGTCCGACCCTGGTCAAGGGCTTATACTGAGATGGAGAGGTGTTGTGACCAGTGCTGCGTGGGTGTGGCCCGAGTCACGTGTGGGTCACTATGTGCCCCAATGTCTCCCTAAATACATAAACATAGAAAAACTGGATAACTTTGTGAGAAAACTTCAAAACCAGCTTTAATACTGATTTATGATTATTTGGGTAGCTGTCATCATCCTACTGCCAGCATGACGAGCCTATTTTTATGTGGAGGCCTGGAGCTATAGCTCCATCCGCCCAATTGTTAATCTGGCCCTGGTTAAAGGCGATGACAATGTAAAAAACTGAAGGCTGCAGATGTCTTCAAGGTCTATTTTTCAACCCTGGGTAGTGATAATGCTGATATTATCTTAGACCGCAATGCTATACCTCTAAATAGACTGAATACACGTGCTACGCACTTTGTACGCTATTTGCGTACAGAGTCCCGCACGTGGTATGTACTTGGCGTACACACGCCGCGCTGAGTGTACAGAGTACGCTCAGCGTGCGCACACACAATGAATAACCTTTAAACCTTGTTAATGATACAATGTAATGATATACTTACACTTTAAACCCTTAACAGTAAAGTACAGCAATGATGTTATACCTTTAAACCTTAAGTAGCACTGGCGGTGCAAAGTACCCGCAGTGCATACACCTTATTAATGCTTATACACCTTATACAGATTAATACACTATAAAGGCCATGCAGGAAAGTGAAAACACAACACTGATTTGTAGTTGCAACCACAGGGTTCTAAGGCCTCAGTGGATTAATTCCAAAAGGTAAAACAATACAAATCATACACTACAGGCTAACAAGTAAATCTAAACAGAATAATGGCTACAGAGAATGTACATACGTGAGAATGTTCGCAAGCGCAACCCGGTCCGGTCCTCCGCCATCTGATAGATAGCGTTGTGAGCCTTCTGTCTGACTAAGCCTGCTGTAGGCTCTCTTTATTCACTTCATCCAAAACATAACACAATGGATACTGTAATCTCTTTGTCCATTAGACACAGGGATGGTCATTTACATTACAGGAGAGGCCATAGGTGGATTTGAATAGGTGGGCGATGTCTTTCCCCAACTGCTCTTGTGGGTGGTCTCCTCTGGATTCCCCCCACACACATAATATACAGTAAACACAGTTTAAACCTATATTCTACTTTTGCACATAACTATACGCAGGAACAAGCGATCTTTCTCAAACCAACACCAGAATGTTTCCCTTAAAATACCCTACAGCTGGATACCAAACACCACCTTGTAACCTTGTTCTGTCCCCTCCTATCCTGTAAAGGTGAATCCCTTTGTTCTGTTATCATTTTAAACAGCTATTTCTTTCTGATGTGGTGCAGGGAGGCTATGTGTACATTGTGCACTATTTGGATTAAATATGTAATGTTCTGATAGCCCTCCATGCGCACACAAACCCTACCGTAAATACGCATACCACGCGCTAAGGCGCATGACCCCGGGGAGCGACCTTACGCAAATTGCGGATATGTGCACACACAGCAGAACGAGTGCGCGTGCAGGGGCCATGTGTGTGTGGTTTGTACTTGGTGTGTGTGCTTCAATATTTTTCGACTTTGACAGTAGTATTATATGATAGGTTTAAGTGTCCGTCTAGCACAAGTGTAGTGAAAGCCAGAGGGCCAGAAGAACAGGGGTGTTTTAACAGATGAGGGGTTCGTATGGCCCCTCCTCTTCATAGTGCAGTATGCTCTGGCATCATGCCGGACTCTACTGCACATGCGCAGGTCTCTACTACTGCATACTGTCAAAGTCAGAAAAATATCATGATGCACACTGCCATATTTGCACCTCATACATGTCCGCGCTGCGCATGCGTGCGCTCTCCCATGCGTACGCATACCCGCTGTTACGTGCACCCGCAGGCGCACGGTATGCGCATTTACGGTAGAGTTTATGTGCGCCTAGCGTGCGACTCGATCGTTACATATTTTAACCATATAATGTATTTTGTAGATTATGGTCCCTTTGATAGAATCTGAAAGTTTAGTTAATGTAGCATGTTCATGAACAAAGAGATCCCTCTTTGTTTGATACGAAGGGTCAGACAAGGGTTATACAGTGGTGTTTAGTATCCATCGGAAGAGTATTTAATTAGCAATATTCCGGTGTTGGTTTGAAGCGGATTAATCGCTCGTGCGAATAGTTATGGACATAAGAAGTTTATGGACTTTTACTATTATTTGCACTTTATTATCCATGCGGCGGGAAACCTAGTTTCCCACCCACCTGAGCAGTTGGAAATAGTCACAGCCCACCTGTATGAATCAACCTATGACCTTTTGTTATAATGCGAAGACGAATTCCTGTGTCCAATGAACAATGAGATTGTAGGGACCATTGTACTGTATTGTGTGTAGTGTATAAAAGGACAAGCCGATCTGATCCAGCTCTCTATTCTCTTCAACGGTTCTCACCACTGATAATCGGGAGCTGGATATCCAGAGGCGCATGCGATTGTTTCCTTTGTGCGTAAGTTTTCTCCGCAATCATATTGTCTTTATTGTTATTGTGAGCCATATCTCTCTCTCTCTCTCTCTTCTCTTTCTCTCTCGTTTCCTCTTAAAGTGTTATTGTACTGATATTGTATTTTATCTGGTTAGTTAGTCTATGTTATATTGGTAGTGTATGACTTGTATTGTATTATTCTTTTGCAAATAGAACATTCATAGAAGGTGTTAGAACCTAAGATCGGTATCTGTGTATTTCTTATATTTCTAAGTATTCTCAGAGCGTCGGAGACGCTCGAACAGCTTTTAAGTTAATAAGGTTACACTGTGTTACATTTACACCCTATCACTACACCAAGGTTTACTGCATAATACATTGTTTTATGGTATAGTTATAAAGGTTTTACACTGTGAGCGTCAGCGCCGCTTGTGATCTCCTCGTGGTCCCGAGCGTCCGCTACGCTAATAGCGTATCATTACGTTAGTCGTCAGCCAATAGCGTGCCTGCCTGTGATCTCTTGGCCGTGAGCGAACGTGACGCTTGAGCGTCTCGACTACGGCTAAGCGATTGTTACGCAACGTGCGTACCCTTACGGTATTCCGTACGCCAATAGCGTACTGTGTTCTTTGACCTCTTAAAGGGTTTTAAGTAAGATAAATATTTAGCTTTATCAATTGGCGGCTCGTCCGTCCTTCACATATCTGTACTAGGTAATTTCAGCAGACATTATCCATCAGCAAAGGGCGGGAGATCATATTCCTCGTAGTGCTGCCTGGATAAGCGTCTGCTTCGCTTAGTAAAGGGTGCTGAAGGAATCCGGAACCGGAGGTAAGAACAACACGCTAGTGTCTTTTAAAACTGTTTTTTCTGTCTTGCGTACGCACGCACGCATATATCTGCATTTCTTTTCATTCGTGTATTTTCATATCACTCTCCTGTTTGCCATTTTATAATTGATAAACGTGCTGAGAGAGATTTGTCGCTATTTAATAGTTAAAGAGTAAAAGTAATACATTAAGGGGTAAATTGTAAAGCACGCACACAGCTCTGCCTAAGGATACAAGGAGAGACCGGTGTGGTGCTCGGTAGATGATCAAGGATCACCTACATTGATAAACGTGTTAATTGTGTTACGGTGGATATCTGCTTTGCGTACACGTGTCTCTAACAAAAGGCTGAGACCCGCGTGCGCAACCCAAAGGCCGACGCACGCAGCGTATATTACGCAACGGAGCGTCTGGGTACGCCCACGTAACAAATCACACGATAGTGTTATTTTAAACAGGCGAAAAGGTGGCAATGCGATAAATAGCGCAAATCGATTTTAGTGTCCGAAATTTAAGTTAATAGATCCTTCTCCAATTTATGACTCATCTGGTCTAAAGGGAAGAAATTTCTGCGCAGAAATAGAAAGAAATAGAAACAAAAGTAAAAGTGTACATGTGGTGAGTGAGTGTTTGCATATATAAGTTTCTACAATTTTTGGGATTGAACCACAGGAAATCATCGAGTTCTCGTGAGGTACATACGTGTAAGTGACATGCACGGTGGCTAGGGAGGCATCCCTTGTTAAACATATAAAATTTGAGCATTAGAGTGTAGCAGACCAGGAGGTCATACTGTAGCAGACCAGGAGGTCAGACCAGGAGGTCTTATAATAGACCAGGAGGTCTAGGTACAGCAGACAAAGAAGTCCGCTATAGAGACAAGTAGCACAACACCAGGAAGGGTGGGTGCGAGACCCATATAGGCCATAAAGCTCAGGCTGAAGGAATTCGCAGCTGCTGAATGTCGATTCCACTGGTCGCTCCGCACATAAGATTAGTTGCTTATGTGCTGAACGATTGTACCGCACGTAATTGTGTGCATTAGTTAGTAATTTGACCCAGTACCATTTGCGTACGGAAGGGGTCATAAACGCTATTTGTACATTCTAACGTGATTTGTGTAATTTTTTATTTTAAGGGAAGTTCGCTGGTCACTAAGGAACTATCCAGCAACCAATAGTTACTGGAAAGAGTAAGTGCTCTTCGGTTCACCCTCACATGTTCCAGTAAATAGAGGTTCAGGTCGCAGGGGCCCTGGGTCGAGTACGCCAGCGCTAAGGCAGTGTGTGGGCGTATTGGTCGGCGTGGGCGAGTGAGTGGGGTACTCGGTAAACCACCACCGTCAACCTATCTTGAACATCTTGGTTTTTGTAAGGGTTCGCTGAAGACCCTGATATAAAGGTCAGAGGTAGTGCAAGCAACACCTGCAAACTATGGGGGCCAGTTGTTCAGGTAGGGGGCGATCAACCTCGGTTCGGGTTGATTTAGTAAACCGACCAATCGGGTCGGCAAGGTATGTAATGTGTGAAAAATACGGTTCACACACAGAGGTTTTATGTGATGAATGGGAAAGAATGACTGTACATGACGGGGAGAAGTTCCCAAGAGTAGGCAGCTTTAGCCCAGATGTGTTACTGAATCTAAGGAGAAGGATAGGTCTTATTAAATCAGCAAAGAGACGGATCAAACATTATGATTGTTTAAAATTGTGGCAACAGGAAAGTGAAATGCAAAGAGAGTTAACTGACATATCTGACTCTCATCTTGGGAGGAGAGACATGGCAATGGAGAGGATTATGGTTGCGGAGAAAGGCACAATGTTGTACAATAAAAATGCACTTAGCAGCTGTATTATAGATGATAAGAATAATTGTAATAAACATAACAATGATAATTGTAATACTGTTAAATGTACAACTATTAACCTATGCAAGTTGCACCCCATGTTAAACTTCCCTCAGGACTACAAGCAAGAGAGTGAGCCCAGCACGATGTCGGCACCTTTACCAGCAGCCATCACACAAGACATCCAGGTGGACGCGACCAAATCGGTAAAGGCAATAATCAAACCCCCTAACGGAGGGTCAGGTGAGGTCGTGTCCACAGGTACGTACAATGTTTTATATCACGCACAAACAAATGTACCCCATATTGTAAGACCAAAACAAGGTGATGTAATCGAGTTTAGTCCTGTCAGGGTGATCACAGTCCCCAATGGGAAGACTGACGATCAGGGAATCATTCCCGTCAAGGACAGTGCAATGCGCTGTCCCTGGTCCCGGACCGAATTAAGATCAATTATGTCTGAATTTCCTGATCCTAGGAAAAATCTAGTCACATGTCAAAGATTTATTAAAGAACTAGGAAACTCCACAGAACCCACCAACAAAGAGTGGCGGACAGTGCTGAGGGCATGTTTGCCCTCCAGTGTTGACCTTGCGAAATTTATTGCTGATTGTAAATTAGACACGGAGGTACCTTGTACGGAGGAATACAATCAGGAATGTATTAAGCAGATCAACCGACAGTTAGAAGTATATTTCCCAGCCATTGTCGAGTGGAACAAAATCTTCTCATAAGACAAAACGAAGGGGAAAGTACTTCTAATTATTTCCACCGGGCATTACAGGACATGACTAGGTATACGGGTATAGAAAACATCGAAACAAGTGCACCGCACAGAGAAGTAGCAGTATCTGTGCTAATGGATGGTTTAAAGGAAGTGTTGAGAGCAAGGATACAGATCACCAATCCATACTGGAGAGATAAATCAGTAACTGCATTAAGGGACTCTGCTGTTGGGCATGAGCAAAACAGCATCAAGCACGGGGAAACAAAGAAGCCTCAGATCCCTGTGGGTAAGTCAAAGGTGACAAGGTGTTATAATTGCCAGAAGGAAGGTCATTTTGCAAGAAATTGTAGACCAAGAAGTAGACCAAATTCATATAAACCCCCTAGACAAAGATGTGAGCAGAGTTATGACACACCACATTATAATCAGGGATCATATAGGAAGAATTTTGGGCCACACCCATAATTTATGATTAGAAAAATTGATCATTAGGACTGATGGTAAGCCTGAGGTAACGGTTAATAAATTGGGAGGTCATTCCCTGAAGACACAGGAATGACCGGGTGAAACGTTGTAAATGTATCTGTGAAATGTTTCTTTTTCTCTCCCCATCTCTGACGATTATTGGTAGGACTCAAACATTGCATATCTGCTTGGTCTTTGCAGAAGTCTACCAAACCCCAGCATGACCTATCCGCATCAATGTATCCTGGCCAGATACAGAGGGTGGAGTATGGAGGTGCTGGTGGGAGGGACTGCGCAAGGAAACCATGGGACATGTAGATATGACAGCCTGATGATGATCTGACAATATTTTAAAGTGTTTGAAAAATGTTTTTTTTTCCTGTTGTTGTTTATTGTTGATTTATGTAATATATATGCATATGAATTGTTCTCTCTTTCTTTGTTTTTTTTGTGTTTTCTCTCTTCTCACTCATGTTTTCATGTTTTAAAGATGGTATGTCACCCCTCAGTTAGACAAATGGTAATGCAAGATTTTTGCTCCTTACAGAAAGATCGCTGGTTTGGAAGAAATATTGTATCACCAGAGTGTTCGGTTGGAAGACTGAGAGACAGCACCTTTGAGATGACAGCAGAACAAGAAGAACAACAAGACGAGAGAACTAATTATCGTAACAAGTTTCTCTCCCCCTCAAACTGTTTTCCTGTACCCCCATTACAAATTTCTTCTTTTCTCCTCCTGTAAGATGGACTTGCCCCAAGAGACTGTGATATGGATTTTCCTGTTGACCATGATGTTGACCCGAGCAGTCTGTTCCGGCGAGAGTACCATGGAGGTCGAGAAAGGATCCAGAAAGGTTCTGATGACTGAGACGGAGGTGTAAATTTCCAATAGCAACACAACCACCAAGCAAAGGCGAGTACCGGAAACGATCTAGCAGCCATGTTATTTGTAAACATTGTGAAGGATTGTTAGCTGAAAAGAGAACTGTATCTGTAGACTCTGTGACAATGTAGTTGAGGATGGGTGCATCAAGAAATGTCAGTCCAGTTTTAATATCCACATGGACCGGCATCCATTGAGTGACTATCACTCCTTAGTGGGTAATGTGTTAAATCAGATTGTTGGGTATGCTCTCAAGTACCTCAAGGCCATAGCAAATCAGGATTAGTACCATTCCCTTTAACGGTAGGGGAGGTACTTGAGTTAAGTGGTGGGAGGCCGGTGGACAGGAGGTTCAATATCTCCAGTCCTCCTAGTTTGAAGCTCCACCAATATCATGTGGATAGATCCCTAATATGTTTTAACATTTCCAATCCCCGAAAGCCGGGAAATTGGGAAGTGTCATGGAGTAACCAAACCATGACCTTTTCATATAGAGCAGATAGAATGCCTACAGATACAGAGCTTATACGCCACATAGTCGGTAAGGAAAAATCTTTCCGATATAGGTATACCCTAGGAAATAGGATCATGAGAGTTGGAGAGGTATCACCAGGATACTGTGCACATATCATACAAACAGATACGTGTACTAGACAGATGGGAGAATTAGGGTTAGGAGGTTTCACATGGAAGATGTGTAATATGGTAATGTCCTACTCCGTCCCATATGTTCTCCCCGATGATGCATATTTCATATGCGGGAGGAAGGCGTATAAGTGGCTTGCCCCAAACTCTGAAGGATTGTGTTATATTGGAAAAGTACTGCCTGAGGTAATGACTGTATCACATACCAAAATGAAAGATATTCACCGCAGTGCCCAAGCTCCTTATACCCACACTCATTACGAGCACATCGTTAAAAGGCAACTGACAGAAAGGACAGAGCACCCGGCCTCTGATCTGATCCATGAATCCACCGGGATTCAATTCCTAATCGCGTTAGATATCACTCGCACCGCCAGAGGAGTGATAAATTATAGATATATATCTGCGCTTGCAAATTTATTAGACAATATCACAGAAATGTATGACGACACTTTTAGATATACTGGAAGGGAGCTTCAAGCTTATAAAACAGAACTGGTTCAGCATAGAATGGTTCTTAATTATCTCACAGCAGTGACAGGTGGATATTGTGTCACACTGGCAACGCAGTACGGCGTAAAATGCTGCACTTATATTACGAATAGTACCGAGGATCCGGTCGAGGTCATAGACCAAAAGATGGACGATATTCTCCAATTAAAGTGGGAATTTCGCAGGAGACACAATCTCACCCTTGCTGCTGTGGGTAATGAGCTGACTGGTTGGGTGCCATGGTTGAACCCGCGAAATTGGTTCTCTGGTTTAGGAGAATGGGCTCAAGGAGTCATAATGGATGTAGGGAAGTTTCTCCTATGTATCTTGGGTGTCTTCATAACGAGTGGCTTGATATTTAGATGCGTTCAGGCTTTAACGAAGTGCAAACGTAGTACCAGGATAATGAGTCTAAGGAGTGAGGAAATTGTAATTCCAATGGATTTGATCTATGACCCAACGGTAGAGACAATGATGTGATGAAAATGCGATTATACGGTCCGATTCTTTCACCTGTTTCTCCGTTTTCTCCAAGGTAAAAAGACCCACTTGGACGAGGAATTTGACGATCCTGTATACAGACAACAGATTGATTAAAGAAGAAGTTTTGACAACCTTGTACACAGATAATTGATGAACTATGCCATAGACCCCCAGTTTCCCTAGAAATTTTAAATTTACGCTAGCCCAACACTTTTGTAAGTCTATGGACATTGACAAAGCTTTTTGCTCGCACTTTTTGGCAAAAGCCCAAAGAAGACTGCATTCAACAGACACCAGACAAGACTTCAACCGACAAATGTTCATTAACCTGACATAGAATACCACTGCATTTACCATAATTGTTCTTTATCTTCATCTCTACAACCTTCAGGTAATGACACACATAGCCGATAGGGAATACAGGCACAGATATCAGCAATCACATATCCCCCCCATTCATGTATCATCAACTAAAATGTGCTCCCCCATTTTGTTGCAACCAAAAGCCGAAAAGAGCTCGGTAAAGTTTGACAGCCCATCCACAGACCCGTACCGCGGGATAAGAAGGAATTCAAATGTATACTTCGCAATACCTCGAAGCTTGATTTAAAACACGTACGGCACGATGATACATGACCCCCCAAACATGGATTCATACACACATGCTTCAGCTATCTCACTAGGTCATACCCTTTTCTCACCTTCTCCTCTTCTCCCCTACCCAACCATGGAAATGTATTTACACATGACATATATTTTTCTCTTTTTGAAATGTTTTAGGAAGTGGCAGTTATTTGTGACTGCCAAAGGGTGGACTGTCAAAGTCAGAAAAATATCATGATGCACACTGCCATATTTGCACCTCATACATGTCCGCGCTGCGCATGCGTGCGCTCTCCCGTGCGTACGCATACCCGCTGTTACGTGCACCCGCAGGCGCACGGTATGCGCATTTACGGTAGAGTTTATGTGCGCCTAGCGTGCGACTCGATCGTTACATATTTTAACCATATAATGTATTTTGTAGATTATGGTCCCTTTGATAGAATCTGAAAGTTTAGTTAATGTAGCATGTTCATGAACAAAGAGATCCCTCTTTGTTTGATACGAAGGGTCAGACAAGGGTTATACAGTGGTGTTTAGTATCCATCGGAAGAGTATTTAATTAGCAATATTCCGGTGTTGGTTTGAAGCGGATTAATCGCTTGTGCGAATAGTTATGGACATAAGAAGTTTATGGACTTTTACTATTATTTGCACTTTATTATCCATGCGGCGGGAAACCTAGTTTCCCACCCACCTGAGCAGTTGGAAATAGTCACAGCCCACCTGTATGAATCAACCTATGACCTTTTGTTATAATGCGAAGACGAATTCCTGTGTCCAATGAACAATGAGATTGTAGGGACCATTGTACTGTATTGTGTGTAGTGTATAAAAGGACAAGCCGATCTGATCCAGCTCTCTATTCTCTTCAACGGTTCTCACCACTGATAATCGGGAGCTGGATATCCAGAGGCGCATGCGATTGTTTCCTTTGTGCGTAAGTTTTCTCCGCAATCATATTGTCTTTATTGTTATTGTGAGCCATATCTCTCTCTCTCTTCTCTTTCTCTCTCGTTTCCTCTTAAAGTGTTATTGTACTGATATTGTATTTTAAGTGTAGTTATCTGGTTAGTTAGTCTATGTTATATTGGTAGTGTATGACTTGTATTGTATTATTCTTTTGCAAATAGAACGTTCATAGAAGGTGTTAGAACCTAAGATCGGTATCTGTGTATTTCTTATATTTCTAAGTATTCTCAGAGCGTCGGAGACGCTCGAACAGCTTTTAAGTTAATAAGGTTACACTGTGTTACATTTACACCCTATCACTACACCAAGGTTTACTGCATAATACATTGTTTTATGGTATAGTTATAAAGGTTTTACACTGTGAGCGTCAGCGCCGCTTGTGATCTCCTCGTGGTCCCGAGCGTCCGCTACGCTAATAGCGTATCATTACGTTAGTCGGCAGCCAATAGCGTGCCTGCCTGTGATCTCTTGGCCGTGAGCGAACGTGACGCTTGAGCGTCTCGACTACGGCTAAGCGATTGTTACGCAACGTGCGTACCCTTACGGTATTCCGTACGCCAATAGCGTACTGTGTTCTTTGACCTCTTAAAGGGTTTTAAGTAAGATAAATATTTAGCTTTATCAATACCCTCCAACATTTTTCACATAAAAATCGGTATGAATTCGAAAAGGGGGCGTGGTCACGGGTAAAATGCCACGCCCCCTTTCCTATACTTTCAATGGAAGTTTGGAGAGTCAAAAATCGGTACAGACCATAACAAATAGGTACTGTACCTGCCAAAAAGGTACAGTTGGAGGGTATGCTACTGTGCATGTGTAGCTGCCATTTTGGTGGCGATTTTTCCTGTGGCTGCAACGCTCGACAAAGGTAAGTATTAAAACATGGGTGCAGTGAGTGCGGTGTGGGCCCCCCCGGACCAAGGGACGCGTGTCCACCACACACATTGACCTATTATAGAAACGCCAATGCAGAGGGAAGCACCCACCAACTCACACTGCCTCTTTTCTCCCCCCCCCCCATCCAGCGAAGCCGCTCCCCCACCATCAGTGGAGGTCGAAAGGTCTTAAATCCCCCTCCAAGTCCAGTTACAAATCTATTTTGATAGATAAGCTTTACCACCACACATACAACTATGGGGGTAATTACAAGTTGATCGCAGCAGGAAATTTTTTAGCAGATGGGCAAAACCATGTGCACTGCAGGGGGGGCAGATATAACATTTGCAGAGAGAGTTAGATTTGGGTGGGTTATTTTGTTTCTGTGCAGGGTAAATACTGGCTGCTTTATTTTTATACTGCAATTTAGATTGCAGATTGAACACACCACACCCAAATATATCTATCTCTGCACGTTATATCTGCCTCCCCATGTGAAGTGCACATGGTTTTGCCCAACTGCTAAAAAATTTCCTGCTGCGATCATCTTAGAATTACCCCCTATGACAGAGAATATATGATAAGAGAAACTTGTTCTTTCTTATGTCTTGCCCTGGTTTATTTGTTTGTTTGTTTGTTTGTTTCATTCATCATGTGTGCCCACTAAATCCTTTGTCTCCTCATTTACAGCCTCTATCTATTTAAATCTGAGAGAGCATTGTAAAAATATCTTCACTTGCTCTAGTTACCAATTGTAAAATCATGGTAATCCTCCTTGTGTATTCAAGGCCAATAGAGCCTGCAGCTTCAGTTTCCCTTTTTATTCTTAGTGGCTGCCACTTTGCTCTTGTTTGCTACTGGTAACAGCTGCACTTCAGACCTGCTTATTCCAAAATATTTTCTTGTGTCCCTAGAAATGCACTACTGCTAGTAAGTAGGCAGGTTATATTCAGTGTTATATATACGTAAAATAATATGCCTTCCAAGGGTTTTTATATCACAGAGGTAGGCAACTTTTGCCATGCCATCTGCTGTGAAACAACACATCTCAGCATGTCTTGCCATAGTTTTAGCATGCCCTAACAGCAAAACTGCGGCAGGGCATGCTGGGATGTGTAGTTCCACAATATCTGGAGTGCCACAGGTTGCTTATCCTTGGTATACAGTATCAGACCATGGGGTATATTTACTAAAAGTCGATTTTGGTTGATGTTTTGTCGATTTTTGATCACCCTTTACTAACAGGTGATTTTTGACATTGTTTAAAAAAAAATATGTCAAAAGCCATCTGTTAGTAAATGTGAAATTTTGACCATGAAATACAAAATTGACCAATCAGCGATCAAAAATCAAATATCCATAAAAAAATTGACCCAGATCGAATTTGGGTAAATATACCCCTAAATCCCACATTTACTAATAGATTATTTTTTCAATATTTTTTTTAAAAGACTGTCAAAAATCATCTGTTAGTAAATGTGGGATTTAGACCCTGAAACACTAAATCAATCAAAAATCGACACTGACCAAAAATTAGAGATGTGCGGCGGGCACTTTTCGGGTTTTGTGTTTTGGTTTTGGATCTGGATCCCCACTTGTGTTTTAACAAACAGTCATTGAGGTAGGAAGGCCCTGCTTGCAAGCTTACAATCTATAATCAAATAGGCAATAATACACAAGGATCGGTGCTATCTATTGCATAGTTGTTCCCCAGAATGCAAAGGTTCTTGGTGGGCTGCATGATATGGCCACACAGCAATAAGATACCGGGGTCAGGCGTTCTGCCTCCAAATACAAGTGACAGAACGCAGTTCCACCCCGATCCAGCCCACTTTAACCCCTGAGGATAGGAAAGATTATGAAGGTTATGTGAGCGGTTTTGGAATTTGAAGTGTTTGTCTGAAGTGGTGAGTTTTCTGGGAATGCTTGAAGGTTTGGAGACTAGAGGAGAGTCTTATTGTGCATGGTAAGGCATTACACAGAGTGGGTGAAGCACAAAGAAAGACCTGCAATCGTGAATGGGAGCGTAGTGAGAGACGTAGATCTTTTGAAGAGCGAAGAGGTTGGGTTGGGAGCAGTAGCGGATCTTGCCACGGGCAAGCAGGACTTTTGCCCAGGACGCCGCTGTCCCGGGGGCGCCGCCGCCATGGCAAGAGCCGCTACTAACTGGGATGGCGGCGGTGGTTAGGAAAAAGGTCCTTTCCGCGAAGGGAATCTAGACGCGCAGTGAGGTAGCATCTAGTTTCCCTTCGCGGAGAGGACCTTTCTGTGCGGCGCTATGGGAGAGACGTCATGACGTCTCTCCCATAGATCAGAGGAGTGGCAGCGGAGATGGAGTGCAGCGGTCGGGAAGCAGGAACAGGGCTGGTAAGTATTTTTTATTTTTTTACTAGGGGTACAGCTACTGGTGGGCAAACTAAGGGGGGCACAGCTGCAGGGGACACAACTAATGGGGGCACAGCTGCAGGGGGCACAGCTGCAGGGGGCATAACAGCTGCAGGGGGCACAACAGCTGCAGGGGGCACAACTACTGGGGGCACTGCTGCAGGGGGCACAACTACTGGGGGCACAGCTGCAGGGGGCACAACTACTGGGGGCACAGCTGCAGGGGGCATAACAGCTACTGGGGACACAGCTGCAGGGGGCATAACAGCTACTGGGGGCACAGCTGCAGGGGGCATAACAGCTGTAGGGGCATAACAGCTGCAGGGGGCACAACACCTACTGTGGGCACAGCTCTACAGGGTGCACAACTCTACGGGGGCAAAACTGTGGCGCGCACTAACCCTGTTTCACCGTCGGGGGGCGCCAAGGGAAACTTTCGCCCTGGGCAAGTGCTAGAACCGGCCCTGGTTGGGAGATATTTTGAGATAAGCAAAGAGATGTACATAGGTGTAGTTTGGTTAATGGCCTTGTGTGAGTAAAAGTATTTTATATTGAAAATGGTAGAATGCAGGTAACCAACGGAGGGACTTCAGAGTAGATCTGCAGACTATGAACGTCTACCGAGGAAGATTAACCTCATAGTTGCGTTCAGAATGTATTGCAGTGGCGAGAGCCTCTTTTTTGTAAGACCAGTAAGAAGACGATGATACTGAAATCCAAAAGAGCTGATTAGTTTACCAAGAGATGAGGTATAGATTATGAAAAGCAGAGGACCTAAGACTGAGCCTTGTGGTACTCCAAGTGAAAGAGGTAGCAAAGAGGAGGTGGATTCAGGGACGCGGACACAGTAGCGGATCTTGCCACGGGCAAGCAGGACTTTTGCCCGGGGCACCGCCTTCCAGAGGGCGCTGGCGCCATCCGGAGGGCGCCGCACCATGGCAAGATCCGCCACTGCTGTGCCCTCCGTTGCCCGCTGTGTCCCCCGGCTGGGTCCCTTGTGAAGGGAACTAGACGCTACGCGTCTAGTTTCCCTTCGTGGAGAGGACCTTTGCTGTGCGGTGTGCGATGACGTCATCGCGCACCGCACAGCAAAGGTCCTCTCCGCAAAGGGAACTAGACGCTACGCGTCTAGTTTCCCTTCGTGGAGAGGACCTTTTGCGGTGCTGTGCGCGATGACGTCATCGCGCACCGCTCAGCATTTAAGCGGCACTACTACTGTACAGGGGGCGTAACTGACCACGCCCCCTGTATTAAGCCACGCCCCCAGTCCCTGACCGGGGCGCAATGAGTGCTCGAACCGGCCCTGCGCGGACACTAAAGGAGTGATTAGATAGGTAGGATAGAAACAAAGAAAGGGCTGTGTCCTGAAGACCTAGGGATTGTAGTGTTTGTATGTGAAGAGAGTGGTCAACAGTGTCAAAAGCAGCAGAGAGATCTAGAAGAATAAGAAGTGAGTAATGGCCTTTAGGCTTCACAGTGACCAGATCATTCACTACATCAGTCAATGCTTTCTCTGTGGCGTGATGGGAACGAAAGCCTGACTGAAGTGGGTCCAATAAGTTGTGTGAGTTAAGAAAGTGTGTGAGGTGGGTGTAGGCAAGTCTCTCAAGTAGCTTGGAGAGGCAAGGGAGCTGAGATATGTGACTGTAGATTGGGAGAGCGGTGGAACGAACATAATGGAAATAAAAATGTATAAAACAAAATATACATTTTTAGAAGGTTCATAAATTAGAGTCCTCCTCTTTATACACTTAGATTCTTTTTTTTCTTTCCACTACAGATGTACAATACTGTGCAAAAGTTTTAGGCAGGTGTGGAAAAAATGCTGCAACATAAGAATATTTTCAAAAGTAGAAGTGCTAATAGTTTATTTGTATCAATTAACAAAATGCAAAGTGAATGAACAGAAGAGAACTCTAAATCAAATCAAATATTTAAATCTAATCACCCTTTGCCTTCAAAACAGCATCAATTCTTCTAGCTACACTTGAACACAGTTTTTGAAGGAACTCGGCAGGGAGGTTGTTCCATCATTTTGGGGAACTAACCACAGATCTTCTGTGGATATAGGCTTGCTCAAATCCTTCTGTGTTTTCATGTAATCCCAGACAGACTCGATAATATTGAGATCAGGGCTCTGTGTGGGCCATATAATCACTTCCAGGACTCTTTGTTCTTCTTTATGCTGATGAAAGTTCTTAAAGACATTGGCTGTATGTTTGGTGTTGTTGTCCAGTGGTAGAATAAATTTGGAGCGAATTGGGGGGCGTGGCCTGGCCAACAACCGGAGTGGAAGTGTGCCTACTGAGCTCCCCTCGACCGGCTCCATAAAACTCCTTTTTCCCACTCCTGGCTTCACCATCCTGCACCCAGAGTCAGCTACTGTCCCCAGGGATGTGTGAGCACTCCGGAGGATTGGCTGCGGAGCCGGGGATCACTTTGTGCACCCCTGCAGGTTGCAGCCCACCACCTGCCCGTAAACTGCGGCACCAAGTTGGCTTTCTTTCCCAGGGAGGGAGTCCCATCAGTGCGGAGCTCATGGAGGTGCCTTTCCCTGGTCCCAGTCCCCAGCGTTCAGCTGTGCCTTCACTGAGAGCTCTGCATGGCAAGCGCCCGGCGTGGCTACGCATGACCGAACACTGCCGGCATCTGACACTGGCTCTCTGGAGGCTGATGAGAGCCATGCTGCCCCCGGAGGAAGCCATGTTGGCTTGAATCTCCTGCTTGTGCTCCCTAATCACCCACTTCTGAAGGCTGGCTAAACGCTGAAGCTGCCTGACATCCTGACTGGGGAGGACTGACTCTCCTGCCTGCTGTTTTATACATCCAGCTGCACACAGCTTACAGGTAACCCTGCCAGGTTACTGTTACTATTTACTGACTGGAGCAGTGCCTCCTGGAAACTTGCAGGCAGTGCCATTGATATTTGTGGCCTGTGGGGTATTAAGCCTGGGGTGCAAAAGAGGAATAGTATATGGGCAGAGAACAGTCAATAAGTAAGGGAAGTAGTGACAGGTTTCAAAAGGAAACCTCTACCACTTGCTGCTTTGCACTAAGGTTGTCCCTGTGGTCCTCCCTGGTTGAACCCACCTCTCTGCCACTGACCCAAACCCATGCTATCACTATAGTACCCTCTTAATGGTTCATACCATATACGGCTACGTTACATATTTAGCATCTAAGGCTTTTGGCTGAACACAAACCTTTTTCACTTCGCCAGTGACAACCGCCTGCTTTGATCAGTATCCCAAACTCACTGGTACTGACTATGACCTCCTCCTATTGGCGTTCTTCGTAAGTGACACACCTGTTTCTGCCAACACAATGTTTTCCCTTCCACATTTTGTCTCCTCTTGGCCAGTGCCTTGCTAATTTCTGATTGACGCATCCTGAGCTTCTTCATCTGAACAAGTAAGCTTCTTTTTACAGTTCCACTGACACAACTCAACAAATCACTTCCACCATGAGCAGGGCTGGACCGACGCATACGCTGGCTACGCGGATGCGTAGAGCGCCAGGCTGATGAGGGCACTGCTGCCGTCAGTAACAGTGAATACTGTCACAATTCTGTACCTTGCTGTCTGCAACCCGCGCTGCCCAGGCCCGCTGGCGGAAACTGCGTGGAGGCGAGGGGGTTCCTGATGCTCGATCTCTGCTGCAGCCTGTACTGAAGTTGAGCTGCCTTCCCCCAACAGCAGCCCCTCCCACCTGACAGTGCTCTAACATGCCTGCCTGCGGCCCCAGACTTGATATACCGGGCGGGTGGGAGCGCAGGATGGCTGGCTGGCCGCATCTCCCAGGCAGGGGAGAGAGAGTGTGCGCCAGCTGCACACAGTCCCCCAGGCATCAGCATCACACACCCATCATCATCCCTATAGTGCTCCTCTCCTCATTGCTGCTGCTGAGGTGCTATCACAGCTTCACTCACGGACACCAGATAGAAAATATGTGACACAAGGTTGTCCCCATTGTGAGCTGGTGACACACTCACCTCAGTGACAGCCGGTCACACCACACCAGAGTGAACTTCTTGCTATCAGTAAAGTATAAATCAGCTTTTGCTTGTACTGTACATATGATTCACAATCGCACTGTGGCTGATATGGAAGAGTAGGATAGCAGTGGGGGTAATAATTCTCTATTTTGCGAGCTCACAAAATGTAAGAACAGTTTGATCTGCATGGGTATCTGTAACCAACAATTTCGGAAGAGTTTGCTGATTACTAATTAAGTGGTCTATGTACTAAGACTTCGAGAGAGATAAAGTACCAGCCAACCAGCTCCACAGCCGTACTGTGGAGTAACGTGTATAAGCAGCTCTACTGTGGCGTAACATGTATAAACGTCCGTACTGTGGAGTAACGTGTATAAACGGCCGTACTGTGGTGAAACGTGTATATGCTTCTGTACTGTGGTGTAACGTGTATAAGCGGCTCTACTGTGGTGTAACATGTATAAAGGGTTTTACCATGGCATAATGTGTAAAAAGGGCTCTATTGTGGCATAACATGTATAAGTGACTCTACTGTGGTGTAATTTGTATAAGTGGCTCTACTATGGTTAACATGTAGAAAGGTTTTACCATGGCATAATGTGTAAAAAGGGCTCTAATGTGGCATAACATGTATAAGTGGCTCTACTGTGGTGTAACGTGTATAAGGGGCTCTAATAGGTGGTGTAATGTGTATAATGGGTATTACTGTGTGGTGTAATGTGAATAGCAGACACAGCTATGTGGATTAATGTGACTAAAAAAGGACACCACTGTGTGGTGTAATGAGAATTGGTACTATTCAGCGGCCCCGCCCCTTACTTAAGATCCATGCCCCTATATATTCCACTAAGGGGGCGCCAAAACATATATTCGCTTACCAAAAAAATTGGGCTCAGGCCGGCCCTGACCATGAGCAAATCTCAACCTAAAAATAAGAAAGGGCCTCAAGCTGGCATCACACAGCCCTTTAATATGCACAATAAATCAGGCCCCTCCAGTACCCGTCAACCTACTGACTCTACCATGGACCAGCCGTAATTCCCCCCACCCCCACCCCCGATACTCTTCGAAGGAACGAAGCTCCTGATCTTTCAGGACTTAGCGCCCATTACTACTGCCAAGCGCAGAGATCTTCAGTATGTTACACTGACTCTTCCTGAAAATGGTTATAAATACCATTGGAGCTTTCCCTTTCACCTTTTGGTGGAAGTCAATGGTCATTAACATGTCATTCACACTACTGATGAAAGAAGAGGGCTACTTCAGAGGCTGGACCTCTGCCTTGCCTCTTCTTTGGCTGCAACGGGCACTGACATTATCACTTGATTGGACCATGCACCGTTTGCTTTAGAATATCCATGTTCCCCTTTCTAAAACGGCCCTTTGCAGGCCAAGTTAATGTTGCATCATTCTATTTCCTTAGCATTACTATATCATAGGAATTCTGAGGTACTGTATCTTATAGATTCCTGTTGTCTGCAATTTAATGTTTTTTTTTTTTTTCTATAATGTCTTTATGTCTAGTCTAGTGTTGTAACTTTTGACCCATAACTGCTTTTTCACATCTGTTTGTAGCAATGAACTTTTCAGCAAATTCTTATGTTGTTTGATATGTTACACAACCCCCTTTCCATTTGAACAAACTGACTTAGATTCAAGATGGCCAATTTCAAGATGGCACCCATGTTCGGTACGTACCCTAGAAGATAGCCCACCTCACCCATACCTTACTGGAGTATTCAGTTTTCCCATTTCCTGCACAGTTTTTGAAACAAATGGGTTTAGTGCGACATTTGAATCACCCTGTACAAAATATCATTGTTTGCAGATGACATACTTTTTACTTTGACCGATCCTACAGTCTCTCTTCCTCCCATGATGCAGGAACTGAGCAGTTTTGGCACCCTTTCTAGTTACAAAATCAACGAGGAGAAATCCGAGTTATTATCCCTCCACTTCCCACGCCAAATTCGACTGAGTTTAGATTTTGCTTACAATTTTAAATGGCGGCCCAGCTAGATCTGCTACCTCGGCATATATGTCACCAAGCAATACTCTCACTTATACCAAGGCAATTACACCCCCCTTAATACAATAAAAATGAATGCCCTCCCTAAATTATTATACTTATTCCAAACACTCCCGATTATGGTTCTGGCACATGTACTACAATCCCTACAAGCCCTGTTTGGGAAATTCATCTGGACAGGCAAAAAAACGAGATTAAACCGTTTGATATTATCCAAATCTAGTGATAATGGCGGCCTAGGCCTTCCCCTACTGCAACATTACGCTACACAACTGAGCCATATTATTTCTTGGCATCTCCCGCGAAGTGAAAAAGTGGGTCGACATTGAAAATGCATTGTCTCCAGATATCAATTTAGACTCTCTCCCGTACTCGCAGACCAGCCTCAGCCTATACTCACCACTCTATCCACTTCACACTGACATCTTGGGACATGATCAACAGATACTTTTCTCTCACGACTTACCCCTCTCCTCTAATGTCTTTCTGGAAACATCCCTTGTTCCCGCCGGGCTTCTCCGATAAATGGGCCACCCACTGGCTATCAGCCGGAATCACCCATTTTATGCACATTGTTGGGCAATCACCTCCATCTACTTTTGCAGATCTCCAAGATTGTTACAATCTCCCCGCCACGCTGCACTACTCTTATCTGCAGATCCACCACTTTGTCCACACTCAATGTCAATTCAGAACCTTTCGTCAACCCTTATTCTTTGAACGTCAATGTCTGTACTTGGTAGGTTGCGGTGGTGCTATTTCTGCATTATACCATTCTATTTTGTCCCCCAAACTTTAAAGAATTTTTTGAGATAGCCTGGGAAGGTGACCTTGGAATCTAACTTGACAATGAGGAATGGTCTCGCATACAACACCGGATCGCTAAAGCCTCCATTAATGTCGGCATTAGGGAAACGGCCTACAAAGTATACACTCGTTGGTACTTGATCCCTGAAAAGTTACATCGCATATACCCTCACTTCTCAGCTCAATGCTGGCGAGGCTGTGGCATGGTAGGTACCTTTTTCCACATCTGGTGGGAATGCCCAGTGATTCAACAGTTCTGGAACGTAGTGGTAACCCTTATGGCTAACGTCACCTCCTGTTCAGTGCCTATAAACCCAGCAGTATTCCTTCTCCACATACCCCTTTGTTCTGTGTCAAAATCAGACAACAAACTGATCTTTCATATGTCCAACACTTCTAAGCTTCTAATTGCCAAATCATGGAAATCCCCCATACCTCCAACCAAGAGTGCTCTAACTAACAGATTGTGGTACATTTCCTCCATGGAATATATCACCTCCCTTCTCAACAATACTGTACCCACATACCATCAGGTCTGGGACCCATGGTACACCTTTCACTCCTCTCCTTTGCCTGGCATCCCCTCTTTATCCCTTTCTTCCTCCTAGCTCCACCCACCTACCCCTTTCTTTATCTTACTGGCTTCCTCTTTCTAGGTTTTACATTGTTTTTCTCTTCATGTCTCCCTTCTCCTCTCATCTTTTCTTTTCTTTCTTTCTTTTATTATAATTGTTGTTTCCTGAGATATGTTTACTGCTTCTCTAACCTCTGTTTTTTTGTTGTTTTTTTGCCGCCCTATATATTCAACACGACAGAACTTAATACATTTTATTATATTGTCGTGTTGTTTTGTTCAGTTATTTCAGCAGCTGATTATTGTGACTGTATGCACTTTCTACCTTGTGCACTAATTTTATTGTTGGCTTCTTGTTCCAGTCATGTATTATTCTTTATAATACCATAAAATAAAATACTATGTTTACAAACAAAAAAAAGCAATTATTTGCATACTCTGATAACAAACAAAATCAACAAAACAATAAAAAATTGGAGCCAATCAGATGCCTCCCTGATGGTATTGCATGATGAATAGGTACCTGCCTGTATTTCTCCCATTTTACTAGGACTGTCCGGCTGTCCCACCCATGTTCTGCAGTCTCCCGCGGTGAGGTAGAAGGAGCACACACCAGCTCCCTACGCAGAGCAGCGGGTAAGCAGCATGTACGCAGTATCTCTTCACGGTGTACGGGGAGCCTGGGGGCAGCCAAGCATCTCGGAGAGTTGCTGGGCATGCCCCCAGAGTAATGGGAAAGGGAATGCCATGTAGCTCCACTGCTTTCCCATAGGCTCCGCCCCTCCACAGTAACGCAGCAGGGTCCCTCTCCGCTGTCCACCAGTGTTGGGAAGTATGCAGACTAGAGGCACAGATGCATTCCCAGGTGGATGATTAGCCTGGAGTGGGGATCAGCAGTCAGGAACACAGGAACTGTAGAAGTTGCTGGCAAGAAACAGAGATCTCGCAGGTAACTGTAGTCAGAGATCAATGGCTGGAGTCTGTAAACAATACTGTAGCTGCAGCTGAGAACGAATATAGGGGGTCATTCCGAGTTGTTCGCTCGTTATTTTTTTTTTCGCAACGGAGCGATTAGTCGCAAATGCGCATTGTCCGCAGTGCGACTGCGCCAAGTAAATTTGCTATGCAGTTAGGAATTTTACTCACGGTATTTTCCTCGTTCTGGTGATCGTAATGTGATTGACAGGAAGTGGGTGTTTCTGGGCGGAAACTGGCCGTTTTATGGGTGTGTGCGAAAAAACGCTACCGTTTCTGGGAAAAACGCGGGAGTGGCTGGAGAAACGGAGGAGTGTCTGGGCGAACGCTGGGTGTGTTTGTGACGTCAAACCAGGAACGACAAGCACTGAACTGATCGCAGATGCCGAGTAAGTTTGAAGCTACTCAGAAACTGCTAAGAGGTGTGTTATCGCAATTTTGAGAATCTTTCGTTCGCAATTTTACTATGCTAAGATTCACTCCCAGTAGGCGGTGGCTTAACGTGTGCAAAGCTGCTAAAAGCAGCTTGCGAGCGAACAACTCGGAATGAGGGCCATGGTTCAAAAGGTCAACAGTAAAAAGATTGACAGTGTCTAGGACGATCCCAAATGGTCGATGTGCACAAAGTCAACATGTGAAAAAGGTCAACACAGTGAAAATGCTGACATGGAAATGGCCGACACGTGAAAAGGTCGACGCGAGATTTTATGGTTTTGGGTTGTCAAATTGTAGGTATCCGTACATGAAAACCAAATTAGTGTACCACTCTGCTCTCCATGTTTCAGGTTACCATTCTCGATCGTAGTCCACGTGGAGGGTAAAGTTTGAAAAAGTTGAAAAAATAAGAATTTACTTACCGATAATTCTATTTCTCATAGTCCGTAGTGGATGCTGGGGACTCCGAAAGGACCATGGGGAATAGCGGCTCCGCAGGAGACTGGGCACAAAGTAAAAGCTTTAGGACTAGCTGGTGTGCACTGGCTCCTCCCCCTATGACCCTCCTCCAAGCCTCAGTTAGGATACTGTGCCCGGACGAGCGTACACAATAAGGAAGGATTTTGAATCCCGGGTAAGACTCATACCAGCCACACCAATCACACCGTACAACTTGTGATCTGAACCCAGTTAACAGCATGATAACAGAAGGAGCCTCTGAAAAGATGGCTCACAACAACAATAACCCGATTTTTGTAACAATAACTATGTACAAGTAATGCAGACAATCCGCACTTGGGATGGGCGCGAGCATCCACTACGGACTATGAGAAATAGAATTATCGGTAAGTAAATTCTTATTTTCTCTAACGTCCTAGTGGATGCTGGGGACTCCGAAAGGACCATGGGGATTATACCAAAGCTCCCAAACGGGCGGGAGAGTGCGGATGACTCTGCAGCACCGAATGAGAGAACTCCAGGTCCTCCTCAGCCAGGGTATCAAATTTGTAGAATTTAGCAAACGTGTTTTCCCCTGACCAAGTAGCTGCTCGGCAAAGTTGTAAAGCCGAGACCGCTCGGGCAGCCGCCCAAGATGAGCCCACTTTCCGTGTGGAATGGGCTTTTACAGATTTTGGCTGTGGCAGGCCTGCCACAGAATGTGCAAGCTGAATTGTACTACAAATCCAACGAGCAATCGTCTGCTTAGAAGCAGGAGCACCCAGCTTGTTGGGTGCATACAGGATAAACAGCGAGTCAGATTTTCTGACTCCAGCCGTCCTGGAAACATATATTTTCAGGGCACTGACTACGTCCAGCAACTTGGAATCCTCCAAGTCCCTAGTAGCCGCAGGCACCACAATAGGTTGGTTTAAGTGAAATGCTGAAACCACCTTAGGGAGAAATTGAGGACGAGTCCTCAATTCTGCCCTGTCCGTATGAAAAATTAGGTAAGGGCTTTTATAGGGTAAAGCCGCCAATTCTGATACACGCCTGGCTGAAGCCAGGGCTAACAGCATTACCACTTTCCATGTGAGATATTTCAAGTCCACAGTGGTGAGTGGTTCAAACCAATGTGATTTTAGGAATCCCAACACTACATTGAGATCCCAAGGTGCCACTGGAGGCACAAAAGGAGGCTGTATATGCAGTACTCCCTTGACAAACGTCTGAACTTCAGGAACAGAAGCTAGTTCTTTTTGGAAGAATATCGACAGGGCCGAAATTTGAACCTTAATGGACCCTAATTTGAGGCCCATAGACAGTCCTGTTTGCAGGAAATGCAGGAATCGACCCAGTTGAAATTCCTCCGTAGGGGCCTTCCTGGCCTCGCACCACGCAACATATTTACGCCAAATACGGTGATAATGTTGTACGGTTACATCCTTCCTGGCTTTGATCAGGGTAGGGATGACTTCATCCGGAATGCCTTTTTCCTTCAGGATCCGGCGTTCAACCGCCATGCCGTCAAACGCAGCCGCGGTAAGTCTTGGAACAGACATGGTCCCTGCTGGAGCAGGTCCTGTCTTAGAGGTAGAGGCCACGGGTCTTCCGTGAGCATCTCTTGAATTTCCGGGTACCAAGTCCTTCTTGGCCAATCCGGAGCCACGAGTATAGTCTTTACTCCTCTCCTTCTTATGATTCTCAGTACTTTTGGTATGAGAGGAAGAGGAGGGAACACATACACTGACCGGTACACCCACGGTGTTACCAGAGCGTCCACAGCTATTGCCTGAGGGTCCCTTGACCTGGAGCAATATCTGTCCAGTTTTTTGTTGAGGCGAGACGCCATCATGTCCACCTTTGGTTTTTCCCAACGGTTTACAATCATGTGGAAGACTTCTGGGTGAAGTCCCCACTCCCCCGGGTGAAGATCGTGTCTGCTGAGGAAGTCTGCTTCCCAGTTGTCCACTCCCGGAATGAACACTGCTGACAGTGCTATCACATGATTTTCCGCCCAGCGAAGAATACTTGCCACTTCCGTCATTGCCCTCCTGCTTCTTGTGCCGCCCTGTCTGTTTACGTGGGCGACTGCCGTGATGTTGTCCGACTGGATCAATACTGGCTGACCCTGAAGCAGAGGCCTTGCCTGACTTAGGGCATTGTAAATGGCCCTTAGTTCCAGGATATTTATGTGAAGTGACGTTTCCATGCTTGACCACAAGCCCTGGAAATTTTTTCCCTGTGTGACTGCTCCCCAGCCTCTCAGGCTGGCATCCGTGGTCACCAGGACCCAATCCTGAATGCCGAATCTGCGGCCCTCTAGGAGATGAGCACTCTGTAACCACCACAGGAGAGACACCCTTGTCCTTGGAGATAGGGTTATCCGCTGATGCATTTGAAGATGCGATCCGGACCATTTGTCTAGCAGATCCAACTGAAAAGTTCTTGCGTGGAATCTGCCGAATGGAATCGCTTCGTAAGAAGCCACCATCTTTCCCAGGACCCTTGTGCACTGATGCACTGACACCTGGCCTGGTCTTAGGAGTTTCCTGACTAGGTCGGATAACTCCCTGGCTTTCTCTTCCGGGAGAAACACCTTTTTCTGTACTGTGTCCAGAATCATCCCTAGGAACAGCAGACGTGTCGTCGGAATCAGCTGCGATTTTGGAATATTTAGAATCCATCCGTGCTGTCGTAGTACTATTTGAGATAGTGCTACTCCGACCTCTAACTGTTCTCTGGACCGTGCCCTTATCAGGAGATCGTCCAAGTAAGGGATAATTAAGACGCCTTTTCTTCGAAGAAGAATCATCATTTCGGCCATTACCTTGGTAAAGACCCGGGGTGCCGTGGACAATCCAAACGGCAGCGTCTGAAACTGATAGTGACAGTTCTGTACCACAAACCTGAGGTACCCTTGGTGAGAAGGGCAAATTGGGACATGGAGGTAAGCATCCTTGATGTCCAGAGACACCATGTAGTCCCCTTCTTCCAGGTTCGCTATCACTGCTCTGAGTGACTCCATCTTGAACTTGAACCTTTTTATGTAAGTGTTCAAGGCTTTCAGATTTAAAATGGGTCTCACCGAGCCGTCCGGCTTCGGTACCACAAACAGCGTGGCGTAATACCCCTTTCCCTGTTGTAGGAGGGGTACCTTGATTATCACTTGCTGGGAATACAGCTTGTGAATGGCTTCCAATACCGCCTCCCTGTCGGGGGTAGACGTTGGTAAAGCAGACTTCAGGAACCGGCGAGGGGGAGACGTCTCGAATTCCAATTTGTACCCCTGAGATACTACCTGCAGGATCCAGGGGTCCACTTGCGAGTGAGCCCACTGCGCGCTGAAATTCTTGAGACGGGCCCCCACCGTGCCTGAGTCCGCTTGTAAGGCCCCAGCGTCATGCTGAGGACTTGGCAGAAGCGGGTGAGGGCTTCTGTTCGTGGGAAGAAGCTGTCTGTTGCAGTCTTTTTCCCCTTCCTCTGCCCCGGGGCAGATATGAGTGGCCTTTTGCCCGCTTGCCCTTATGGGGACGAAAGGACTGAGCCTGAAAAGACGGTATCTTTTTCTGCTGCGAGGTGACTTGGGGTAGGTGGATTTCCCAGCCGTTGCCGTGGCCACCAGGTCCGATAGACCGCCCCCAAATAACTCCTCCCCTTTATACGGCAATACTTCCATATGCCGTTTGGAATCCGCATCCCCTGAGCACTGTCGCGTCCATAATCCTCTTCTGGCAGAAATGGACATCGCACTTACTCTTGATGCCAGAGTGCAAATGTCTCTCTGTGCATCTCGCATATATAGGAATGCATCCTTTAAATGCTCTATAGTCCATAATATATTGTCCCTGTCCAGGGTATCAATATTTTCAGTCAGGGAATCCGACCAAGCCACCCCAGCACTGCACATCCAGGCTGAGGCGATTGCTGGTCGCAGTATAACACCAGTATGAGTGTATATACTTTTAAGGATATTTTCCAGCCTCCTATCTGCTGGCTCCTTAAGGGCGGCCGTTTCTGGAGACGGTAACGCCACTTGTTTTGATAAGCGTGTGAGCGCCTTATCCACCCTAGGGGGTGTTTCCCAACGAGCCCTAACCTCTGGTGGGAAGGGATATAGTGCCAATAATTTTTTAGAAATTAGCAGTTTTTTGTCGGGGGTAACCCACGCTTCATCACACACTTCATTCAATTCATCTGATTCAGGAAAAACTACGGGTAGTTTTTTCACACCCCACATAATACCCCTTTTTGTGGTACTTGCAGTATCAGAGATGTGCAAAACCTCCTTCATTGCCGTGATCATGTAACGTGTGGCCCTACTGGAAAATACGTTTGTTTCTTCACCGTCGACACTGGAGTCAGTGTCTGTGTCCGTGTCGACCCACTGAGGTAACGGGCGTTTAATAGCCCCTGACGGTGTTTGAGACGCCTGGACAGGCACTAACTGAGCTGCCGGCTGTCTCATGTCGTCAACAGTTTTCTGTAACGTGCCGACACTGTCACGTAATTCCTTAATTACGGCCATCCATTCAGGTGTCGACTCCCTAGGGGGTGACATCACCATTATAGGCAATAGCTCCGCCTCCACATCATTTTCCTCCTCATACATGTCGACACACACGTACCGACACCCAGCACACAAACAGGGAATGCTCTGATAGAGGACAGGACCCACTTAGCCCCTTGGGGAGACAGAGGGAGAGTTTGCCAGCACACACCAGAGCGCTATATATGTATAGGGACAACCTTACAATAAGTGTCTATCCCTTATAGCTGCTTATATCTGTTATTTTGCCAAATAAGTGCCCCCCTCTCTTTTTTACCCTGTTTCTGTAGTTGCAGGATGCAGGGGAGATTCTGGGAGCCTTCCTACCAGCGGAGCTGTGTGGGAAAAATGGCGCTGTGTGCTGAGGAGATAGGCCCCGCCCCCTTCACGGCGGGCTCTTCTCCCGCTTTTTTCTGGAAAACTGGCAGGGGTTAAATACATCCATATAGCCCAGGAGCTACATGTGATGTATTTTTTGCCAAATAAGGTAAATTCATTGCTTCCCAGGGCGCCCCCCCCCCCCAGCGCCCTGCACCCTCAGTGACCGAAGTGTGAAGTGTGCTGAGAGCAATGGCGCACAGCTGCAGTGCTGTGCGCTACCTTATGAAGACAGGAAAGTCTTCTGCCGCCGATTTATGGACCTCTTCTTGCTTCAGCATCTGTAAGGGGGCCGGCGGCGCGGCTCCGGGACCCATCCATGGCTGGGCCTGTGATCGTCCCTCTGGAGCTAATGTCCAGTAGCCTAAGAAGCCCAATCCACTCTGCACGCAGGTGAGTTCGCTTCTTCTCCCCTTAGTCCCTCGATGCAGTGAGCCTGTTGCCAGCAGGTCTCACTGAAAATAAAAAACCTATTTAAACTTTTACTCTAAGCAGCTCAGGAGAGCCACCTAGATTGCACCCTTCTCGTTCGGGCACAAAATCTTAACTGAGGCTTGGAGGAGGGTCATAGGGGGAGGAGCCAGTGCACACCAGCTAGTCCTAAAGCTTTTACTTTGTGCCCAGTCTCCTGCGGAGCCGCTATTCCCCATGGTCCTTTCGGAGTCCCCAGCATCCACTAGGACGTTAGAGAAAAAGTTAATAAATCCTAAAAAAAACCTTGCATCAACCATATGTTGTGTCAACCATCAGGGCTGCCATCAGAAATTGTGGGGCCCAGGACTGACAAAATAGGCAGGGCCTCTTAATGAAAAACATCATACAAGAAAAATAAAACACTTTGACCTCCAAAGGAAAAACAAAAACACACATACTTGCTCCTACAGTAAACAATAAAACACATTAGCCCCCAACAGGAAAAAAAATAAAACACATTGTCCCCCCGACAGAGAAAAATGGGACAGAATGGTACCCTACAGGGACAAAAAACACGCAATAGAATAAATAAAACATATTGGGGTACATTAAGGTGGGAGGTTTTTTAGAACTAGTGATGTTGCCCATAGCAACCAATCAGATTCTTTTATCTTCTAGTAGCAGCTAGATAAATGTTAAGTAGAATCTGATTGGCTGCTATGAGCAACATCACCAGTTAAACAGACACTCATCATAGTCCTCAACCCTTGGTCACCTTACACAGCTTTGCCTCATCTCCATTCTCTATAGCTTGCACTGCATCAATGAAGCGTCAGTATACTCACTGACTGTGCGGGGGTGGGAATGATGTGTGGGGACTTTGATGTAACACCGTAGCATTGCCGTCTGTAGGGTCACGCCTAATGGACACCAGCACTGCCAGGGCCAAGCTACAAGGACGCTGAGCTAATAGAACAGGGCCTTGAGCTGGCATTACAGGGACATCTCCCCCCCCCCCCACCCTTCCTCCCCTGGACCACCCCATCTGTCCGGTGCCAGCAGTCTCCTCTTGATGTTGGCGCTGTCAAACATTGTCATGTCTATCAACTGACCCCATCGACCTTTTGAACATGTCAACCATATGCATGTTGACCATATGGCGTTGACATTTTGAGTGTCAACCTATCATATGAATACTGAGACAGTAGTAAGCTGGAATACTCTATTATTTGTTATTTGTGCTGTGGAGCCAGGGGTAGCAAAGCTTGTTGCTAAGAGGAGCTAGGAGGTCAGGACTAAACTGGATAGGAGTCAGAAAGACTTGTGCACAGAACAAAAGGCAGACATGGGGGGTCATTCCGAGTTGATCGTAGCTGTGCAAAATTTTGCACAGCTACGATCAACTTTGCTGACATGCGAGGGGACGCCCTGCACGGGGCTAGTCCGCCCCGCATGTCAATCCGGCCCCCCTCGCAGAAGTGCAAAGGCATCGCACAGCGGCAATGCCTTTGCACTTCAGGAGTAACTCCCGGCCAGAGCAGCTTTAGCGAGCTGGCCGGGAGCTACTCCTCGCTCCCTGGCCCGCGGCGGCTGCGTGTGACATCACGCAGCCGTTGCGGCCCGCCCCCCGTTCGGTCCAGCCACGCCTGCGTTGGCCAGACCGCGCCTACGAAACGCCATTTCGCCCCCTCCCGCCCATCGATCGCCTCTGCGCGATTTGCGTCATTTTAACCCCTTCTCCACCCGACGGACCCGCGAATGCTGGAGGTTATCTCTCATCCTGCTCGCATCACTAGGGTGCGAGCAGGATGCGGGAGACCTGCCCACTCTTCCGGGGGTGCGGGGGGCTACCCCAAAAAACGGGAGCCTCCCGCAGCTTCCGGGAGAGTAGGTAAGTATGCACTGCACCCATTTTATTAATACTCTTCCAGAGTCCAGTGCTGATGGCAGCACTGCTGCAGAAATCCCGGGGAAAATGTCCACCACTCTATTTTCCCGGAGATCTGCCCATGCACATTAGGGTCTGAGCACTCTAGTGCTATCGGGCGCCGGCAAAGAGGAGGGTGCCTGGATGGAGGAGACTGCACACGGGCTTCCTCCTCTTTTAAAGTGCTCCTACTTTTTTAAACATATTTCTAGTAAGTTTAATATCATAGGAGAGTATGCTATAGAAAAACCCACCACATGGTGCAAGATTTACCATTGCTTCTACACTATACTAGATTAGCTAAGGACTGACTAAGTTCGAGGCTATTGAAGAGCCCCATTTTTTGTGATTGGTTGTTAATGACTAAGCAGTTGCTAGGTAGGTTTCAAGGGTCCAGGTAGTTTTTCCCATAGGTCTGTTGGTATGTCAATTAGTAAGAGGGTGTGTAGGCTTAGGGTAGTATATAATTCCTAGTCAGGTGCCTCAGACGGGTGGTATTCATGTGACCGCCGGTCAGCTGACCGACAGTCACATGACCTCCTCCACGAGCCCGACGGCTCACTATCCCGATGGTCGGCATGCCGACCAACAGGGACTATTTCCACTCGTGGGTGTCCACGACACCCATAGAGTGGGAATAGAACCGGTCGCCACCGAGCCCGCAATGGGCTTGTTGCACTCGCCACTCCCCTCCGGGATCCCGGCGTCGGTATGCTGCCGGGATCCCGACGTCGGTAAGCTGACCGGCGGTCTCCTGACCGCCGGTCAGCAGTACTACACCAGCCTCAGACTTCCTCTTGCCATTTTGGACTGCTGGAAGGCTGAGTACACATATTGTATACTTATATTGTCTCCTCTGGGTTTCCTCTGGCTTGATTTTTGTGCCCCTTTCCATTCTTGATTGTTTTCATTGTCCCTTTGGCCTGTTTTATTTGGGGTTTGGGTGTCCCTTGCTTTATATCTTCTACCTGCAGCCATGCCCACCCCCTCGGCGTCTAGCTGATGCCGCGGGCTTTCAGCGTCCTCGTTCCTGCATGGTGGCCTCCCCTGGCCCCACTCCCAGAGTTACCTCCGGGTCGCGGCGGGGACGCTCTGCTGTGGTCCGCACCCCTCCTCCGGCTATTCCTGGCATGACTGCGGTAGGCGCTGGGCGTCCGCGCGTGCAGGCATCTCCCCTTGGCGACCGTGGTGCTGCAGGCTGTGGTCTCCTCCCGCCCGGCTTCTCCCGGCGCATCCCGCTCCGCCTCCCCGTTCGCGGCTCCGGCTGGCGACCCCGGCGCCCATGTGGTGCCTGGCGGACCGGGCTGGCTGCGGGGGGGGGGGGGGGGGGGGGGGGGGGGGGGGGGGGCGGGGGGGGGGGGGGGCACGGGGCGTTTTATGGGGGCTGGACTGGAGCTTGATCGGCAGCTGGTCCCTTCCTCCCCGGTGTGCTTAGAGCAGAGCACCGGTTCTGGGACCCCACGTGCGGGAGGGACGGCTCTGGCGTACATGCTTCCAGTCAGCCTGCCCTCCCCTCAGGCTGTGGGTGGGGGTAGTGTGCCTGCACTATCTGCATCTGGGGGCTTGGGTTCCCTGGTTTACCGTGGGTCCCCTGAGGTGCAGGTTGCCTCGGTGGTGGGGTTGCCTGCCACTCTGCATAAACCGGGGGTGCTCCTGCATGCATCCAATGCTCCCTTGGGGCTGATGCATGCCGCCGCCCCCCCTTTTAGTGGTTCATGTGTGCCCCTGGCTGGCCAGTCAGGGGTGTTGCAAGGGGTTCCTGCACAGGCTTCTCTGAGGCCTCAAGTCTATTAGTGGGCCATCCTTCCCAGGAGCCGTTTCTCAGCTGGTTTCGCTGGCGTGCAGCCATTTGCAGTGCCTCCACCGTTCCCTGTTCTCCCCAAGGCACGGTTTCGGATAGCGTCCGTGACTGCAGTCCCCCTTTTCTCTAACGTCCTAAGTGGATGCTGGGAACTCCGTAAGGACCATGGGGAATAGCGGCTCCGCAGGAGACTGGGCACATCTAAAGAAAGCTTTAGGACTATCTGGTGTGCACTGGCTCCTCCCCCTATGACCCTCCTCCAAGCCTCAGTTAGATCTCTGTGCCCGAACGAGAAGGGTGCACACTAGGGGCTCTCCTGAGCTTCTTAGTGAAAGTTTTAGATTAGGTTTTTTATTTTCAGTGAGACCTGCTGGCAACAGGCTCACTGCATCGAGGGACTAAGGGGAGAAGAAGCGAACTCACCTGCGTGCAGAGTGGATTGGGCTTCTTAGGCTACTGGACATTAGCTTCAGAGGGACGATCACAGGCCCAGCTTGGATGGGTCCCAGAGCCGCGCCGCCGGCCCCCTTACAGAGCCAGAAGGCAGAAGAGGTCCGGAAAATCGGCGGCAGAAGACGTCCTGTCTTCAACAAGGTAGCGCACAGCACTGCAGCTGTGCGCCATTGCTCTCAGCACACTTCACACTTCGGTCACTGAGGGTGCAGGGCGCTGGGGGGGGCGCCCTGAGACGCAATAAAAACACCTTGAATGGCAAAAAAATGCATCACATATAGCTCCTGGGCTATATGGATGCATTTAACCCCCTGCCAGAATCAGTAAAAAAGCAGGAGAAAAGTCCGCAAAAAAGGGGCGGAGCCTATCTCCTCAGCACACTGGCGCCATTTTCCCTCACAGCTCCGTTGGAGGGAAGCTCCCTGTCTCTCCCCTGCAGTCACTACACTACAGAAAGGGTTAAAAAAAGAGAGGGGGGCACTAATTAGGCGCAGTATTAACTATACAGCAGCTATAAGGGGAAAAACACTTATATAAGGTTATCCCTGTATATATATAGCGCTCTGGTGTGTGCTGGCAAACTCTCCCTCTGTCTCCCCAAAGGGCTAGTGGGGTCCTGTCCTCTATCAGAGCATTCCCTGTGTGTGTGCTGTATGTCGGTGCTTTTGTGTCGACATGTATGAGGAGAAAAATGATGTGGAGACGGAGCAGATTGCCTGTAATAGTGATGTCACCCCCTAGGGGGTCGACACCTGAGTGGATGAACTGTTGGAAGGAATTACGTGACAGTGTCAGCTCTGTATAAAAGACAGTGGTTGACATGAGACAGCCGGCTACTCAGCTTGTGCCTGTCCAGACGTCTCATAGGCCGTCAGGGGCTCTAAAGCGCCCGTTACCTCAGATGGCAGATATAGACGCCGACACGGATACTGACTCCAGTGTCGACGGCGAAGAGACGAATGTGACTTCCAGTAGGGCCACACGTTACATGATTGAGGCAATGAAAAATGTTTTACACATTTCTGATAATACGAGTACCACCAAAAAAGGGGTATTATGTTCGGTGAGGAAAAACTACCTGTAGTTTTCCTGAATCTGAGAAATTAAATGAGGTGTGTGATGATGCGTGGGTTTCCCCCGATAACAACGGATAATTTCTAAAATGTTATTGGCATTATATCCTTTCCCGCCAGAGGTTAGGGTGCGTTGGGAAACACCCCCTAGGGGGGATAAAGCGCTCACACGCTTGTAAGGGCTCTACCTTCGCCTGAGATGGCCGCCCTTAAGGATCCTGCTGATAGAAAGCAGGAGGGTATCCTAAAAGGTATTTACACACATACTGGTGTTATACTGCGACCAGCAATCGCCTCAGCCTGGATGTGCAGTGCTGGGTTGGCGTGGTCGGATTCCCTGACTGAAAATATTGATACCCTAGATAGGGACAGTATATTTTTGCCTATAGAGCATTTAAAAGGTGCATTTTTATATATGCGTGATGCACAGCGGAATATTTGCCGACTGGCATCAAGTCTAAGCGCGTTGTCCATTTCTACCAGTAGAGGGTTATGGACACGTCAGTGGTCAGGTGATGCGTATTCCAAACGGCATTTGGAAGTATTGCTTTATTAAGGGAGGAGTTATTTGGGGTCGGTCTTTCAGACCTGGTGGCCACGGCAACAGCTGGGAATTCCACGTTTGTACCCCAGGTCGCCTCTCAACATGAGAAGACGTCGTATTATCAGGCGCAGTCTTTTCGTGGACAAGCGGGCAAAAGGTTCCTCATTTCTGCCCCGTGACAGAGGGAGAGGAAAAAGGCTGCAGAAATCAGCCAGTTCCCAGGAACAGAAACCCTCTCCCGCCTCTGCCAAGCCCTCAGTATACGCTGGGGCTTTACAAGCAGAATCAGGCACGGTGGGGGGGCCGTCTCAATGAATTTCAGCGCGCAGTGGGCTCACTCGCAAGTAGACCCCTGGATCCTTCAGGTGATATCTCAGGGGTACAAATTAGAATTCGAGACGTCTCCCCCTCGCCGTTTCCTAAAGTCGGCTTTACCGATGTCTCCTTCTGACAGGGAGACAGTTTTGGAAGCCATTCACAAGCTGTATTCCCAGCAGGTGATAATCAAGATACCCCTCCTGCAACAGGGAACGGGGTATTATTCCACACTGTTGTGGTACCGAAGCGGGACGGCTCGGTGAGACCGATTCTAAATCTAAAATCTTTGAACACTTACGTACAGAGGTTCAAATTCAAGATTGAGTCACTCAGAGCAGTGATTGCGAACCTGGAAGAAGGGGACTACATGATGTCTCGGGACATCAAGGATGCTTACCTTCATGTCAAAATTTACCCTTCTCACCAAGGGTACCTCAGGTTTATGGTACAGAACTGTCACTATCAGTTCAGACGCTGCCGTATGGATGGTACACGGCACCCCGGGTCTTTACCAAGGTAATGGCCGAAATGATGATATTCCTTCGAAGGAAGTGAATTTTAGTTATCCCTTCCTTGGACAATTCCCTGATAAGGGTAAGATCCAGGGAACAGTTGGAGGTCGGTGTAGCACTATCTCAGGTAGTGTTGCGGCAGCACGATTGGATTCTCAATATTCCAAAATCGCACCTGGTTCCGACGACGTGTCTTCTGTTCCTAGGGATGATCCTGGACACAGTCCAGAAAAAGGTGTTTCTCCCGGAGGAGAAAGCCAGGGAGTTATCCGAGCTAGTCAGGAACCTCCTAAAACCGAGCCAAGTCTCAGTGCATCAATGCACAAGGGTTCTGGGTAAAATGGTGGCTTCCTACGAAGCAATCCCATTCGGCAGATTCCACGCAAGAACTTTCCAGTGGGACCTGCTGGACAAATGGTCCGGATCGCATCTTCAGATGCATCAGCGGATAACCCTGTCACCAAGGACAAGGGTGTCCCTCCTGTGGTGGTTGCAGAGTGCTCATCTTCTAGAGGGCCGCAGATTAGGCATTCAGGACTGGGTCCTGGTGACCACGGATGCCAGCCTGCGAGGCTGGGGAGCAGTCACACAGGGAAGGAATATCCAGGGCTTATGGTCAAGCCTGGAGACATCACTTCACATAAATATCCTGAAGCTAAGGGACATTTACAATGCTCTAAGCTTAGCAAGACCTCTGCTTCAAGGTCAGCCGGTGTTGATCCAGTCGGACAACATCACGGCAGTCACCCACGTAAACAGACAGGGTGGCACAAGAAGCAGGAGGGCAATGGCAGAAGCTGCAAGGATTCTTCGCTGGGTGGAAAATCATGTGATAGCACTGTCAGCAGTATTCATTCCGGGAGTGGACAACTGGGAAGCAGACTTCCTCAGCACGACCTCCACCCGGGAGAGTGGGGACTTCACCCAGAAGTCTTCCACATGATTAAAAACTCGACAGGTATTGCGCCAGGTCCAGGGACCCTCAGGCAATAAGCTGTAGACGCTCTGGTAACACCGTGGGTGTACCAGTCAGGGTATGTGTTCCCTCCTCTGCCTCTCATACCCAAGGTACTGAGATTGATAAGATGGAGAGGAGTAAGCACTATATTCGTGGTTCCGGATTGGCCAAGAAGGACTTGGTAACCGGAACTTCAAGAGATGCTCACGGAGGATCCGTGGCCTCTACCTCTAAGAAGGGACCTGCTCCAGCAAGGACCCTGTCTGTTCCAAGACTTACCGCGGCTGCGTTTGACGGCATGGCGGTTGAACGCCGGATCCTGAAGGAAAAAAGGCATTCCGGATGAAGTCATCCCTATCCTGATCAAAGCCAGGAAGGATGTAACCGCAAAAACATTATCACCGCAATTGGCGAAAATATGTTGCGTGGTGCGAGGCCAGTAAGGCCCGACGGAGGAAATTCAACTGGGTCGATTCCTACATTTCCTGCAAACAGGAGTGTCTATGGGCCTGAAATTGGGGTCCATTAAGGTTCAAATTTCGGCCCTGTCAATTTTCTTCCAAAAAGAACTAGCTTCAGTCCCTGAAGTTCAGACGTTTGTAAAAGGGGTACTGCATATACAGCCTCCTTTTGTGCCTCCAGTGGCACTTTGGGATCTCAATGTAGTTTTGGGTTCCAAAAGTCACATTGGTTTGAACCACTTAAATCTGTGGAGTTAAAATATCTCACATGGAAAGTGGTCATGCTGTTGGCCCTGGCCTGGGCCAGGCGCGTGTCAGAATTGGCGGCTTTATCCTGAAAAAGCCCTTATCTGATTTTCCATTCGGACAGGGCGGAATTGAGGACTCGTCCTCCGTTTCTCCCCAAGGTGGTTTCAGCGTCTCACCTGAACCAACCTATTGGTGGTGCCTGCGGCTACTAGGGACTTGTAGGCCTCCAAGTTGCTAGACGTTGTCAGTGCCCTGAAAATATATGTTTCCAGGACGGCTGGAGTCAGGAAATCTGACTCGCTGTTTATCCTGTGTGCACCCAACAAGCTGGGTGCTCCTGCTTCTAAGCAGACTATAGCTCGTTGGATTTGTAGTACAATTCAGCTTGCACATTCTGTGGCAGGCCTGCCACAGCCAAAAATCTGTAAATGCCCACTCCACAAGGAAGGTGGGCTCATCTTGGGCGGCTGCCCGAGGGGTCTCGGCTTTACAACTTTGCCGAGCAGCTACTTGGTCAGGAGCAAATACGTTTGTAAAATTCTACAAAATTGATATCCTGGCTGAGGAGGACCTGGAGTTCTCTCATTTGGTGCTGCAGAGTCATCCGCACTCTCCCGCCCGTTTGGGAGCTTTGGTATAATCCCCATGGTCCTTACGGAGTTCCCAGCATCCACTTAGGACGTTAGAGAAAATAAGAATTTACTTACCGATAATTCTATTTCTCATAGTCCGTAGTGGATGCTGGGCGCCCATCCCAAGTGCGGATTGTCTGCAATACTTGTACATAGTTATTGTTACAAAAATCGGGTTATTATTGTTGTGAGCCATCTTTCAGAGGCTCCTCTGTTATCATGCTGTTAACTGGGTTCAGATCACAGGTTATACGGTGTGATTGGTGTGGCTGGTATGAGTCTTACCCGGGATTCAAAATCCTTCCTTATTGTGTACGCTCGTCCGGGCACAGTGTCCTAACTGAGGCTTGGAGGAGGGTCATAGGGGGAGGAGCCAGTGCACACCAGATAGTCCTAAAGCTTTCTTTAGATGTGCCCAGTCTCCTGCGGAGCCGCTATTCCCCATGGTCCTTACGGAGTTCCCAGCATCCACTACGGACTATGAGAAATAGAATTATCGGTAAGTAAATTCTTATTTTTTCTCCTTGTTTTGCAGGCTCGTCGTCGGGGGCCCAGCCCACATGGTCCTTTAGCGGGCCCCAGTTTTCCATTTCCCCCGCAACTTTTCCCGGGTCTTACGTTGGGGTTCCCAACCACATGCCACACCCGCGCACCCAGTTTGGCAGTCCCCATTTGCCCCAGGCAGTTTCCCCCAGTCCAGCAGCCGGGTCCCTGGGGTCCAGCATATGTTCCTTTCCCAGCGTGGCCACCGGCCTGTAGTACCGGGATACAGGCGTCCCTCAGGGCCCCTTCTCCGGCCACAGAGTCCTCCCCTCAGTTCATTTCCCCTGACCCGCCTCTCCCCCCGGACACTCCGCCGGGTCTAGGAGCACCCCCTTCCTCCCTTGCCATCAGTGGCTCCTGCAGCTTCACCAGTTGTAACAGCCGTTGTTGTGTCCACTGAGTCTCCTGTGCAGGTGTCCGAGAGTCCAGCGGGTCCAGCGTCTACGCCGCAAAGGAGTCGCAGGTCGAGGAGCGGGCCGGTTGCGGTGCCGTTCCACAACGTGCCGCTAGGGTCTGTGGCGGTGGAAGTGGCTGCTGTGGTTCCGGGCCCTTCCTGTATGGGTGATCATGCTGTTGTTTCTCCTTGTTTATTTAGTACTTCTAGCTCTTCCACAAGTGTTTCCTCTGGTTCTCCCAGGGGGTGGTCTTCAGTATGCCGGTGGTCGGGCTCCCGGCGACCAGCATACTGGCGCCGGGAGCCCGACAGCTGGCATACCGACACTTATTCTCCCTCGTGGAGGTCCACGACCCCCCTGGAGGGAGAATAAAATAGTGTGGCGCGCGTAGCGCGCCACCATGCCCGTAGCGTGGTGAGCGCAGCGAGCCCGCAAGGGGCTCATTTGCGCTCGCCACACTGTCGGTAAGCCGGCGGCCAGCCTCCCGGCGCCGGTATGCTGGTCGCCGGGAGGCCGGCCGCCGGCAGATCGTAGTGAACCCCTCCCAGGTGCCCGCGTTAGTTGGCTAGGCTTATAGTGCGACGCGTAGCTAAGGAATCTCGGAAAGACTTAGCGCCAGCAGCCGCGGTTCCTTCTGATGCCCGCGTTTCACGGAAATGTTGCATTGCGCCAATATCACGGTGACGAGGGGCATTAGAAAGCGGATGAAGAAAAAGATTAGAAAGGGCAAGTAAGTCGACATGTTCTCCCTTATGGATGACATTCGTCAGGCTTTTGAGGAGGCTAAGAAGGCGGGCGGCATAGGGGAGAATGCCTTCCGTAACTTCCATCAATGATTGCGGGGTTCTTTGTTTTTTGTGGCTTGTTATGCGGATTCTCGGCCGGCCGAGTATCCTAATGTAGTGAAGTATTTGTTTTTAGTGCATGAGATGTATTTGAAAATCAAGGGTTACGCTTGAAGGGATTACGCCGAAAATTTTTGCCATAATCAAGATGGCAACCCCATATTACCCTTGGCTTTCAAAGACGTGGAAGTGTGGCTCGAGGTTACCCAACAGGTCCGGCCCCCTTCAGATGTCCAAGGCAAGAAGCCTCTTACCCCCCGCGTTTCCAGTTCATGCTCGGGGGCAAAAGGCAAGTGTTTCGCATTTAATGAAGGAAAATGCGCCAGGGACCCTAACTTCCGTTTTCGCCACTAGTGTAACATTTGCGGTGCCAGCCACCCGGCCAAGGACTGCACCTCAGCCGCGGGCGGTAAGCGCTCCGCCCCGGCCGAGGCCGGTGGAAGTAGCAAGTAAAGCGCAGTCTGCTATTCGGGAGCATAAACTTGTTAGGTGGCTTAGTTTGTATCCCGACGGGGCGGCTGCTCAGTTTTTACGCAACGGGTTCAGTTACAGTTTCCGCCTGCCCATTTTGGATTCCGTGCCCGTGGTTGCGCGCAGGAATTTGAAATCTGCTCGCGACTTCCCTCATGTGGTTAGGCAGAAGGTGGAAGCGAAGGTTAGCTTGGGACGCATGTGCGGCCCCTATGCTGGCCCTCTGTTGCCCTCCTTGTGCATCTCCCCCGTTGGGGTGGTGCCCAAGAGTGTCCCGGGCATGTTCCGCCTCATTCAGCATTTGTCACATCCACCTGGTGGTTCCGTCAACGATTCCATTCCCGAATCGATTTGCAGAGTGCGTTATCAATCTATCGATGACGCTCTGCGTTTGGTTCAGGGCTGCGGCCCGGGTGCTCTGCTGGCCAAGCTGGATGTGGAGTCCGCTTTCCGCCTGATTCCCTTGCACCTGGATTCCCTTTGGCTCCTGGGATTCAAGTTGGGTCAGGATTTCTACGTGGACAGGTGTCTCCCCATGGGCTGTTTTGTCTCTTGCGCCTATTTCAAGAGGTTTAGCACCTTTTTGCATTGGTGCATACAGGCTGCTTCCGACCAACCCGGAGCGGCTCATTACCTAGATGATTTCCTCTTGATGGGCCTGAGTAACAGTTCGGTTTGTAGCAATGTGCTGTCTTCCGCCAGATCATTATTCAGGGAACTGGATGTCCCAATGACACACACACTCCGACACACTCCCCACACACATTTTTCTCTTACCAAGTCTGACAGGCCACCACTGTTGACGCTCCCCCAGTACAGCTGCCTGGTCCCGTGTAGCTCCGCCCCCTGCACACCGTGTAGCCCCGGCCCCCTTTCCGGGACCATCAGCCAATCAGGGAGCGCCACATTGTGGCACCCTCCTGATTGGCTGTGTGCTCCTGTACTGTATGACAGGCGGCACACGGCAGTGTTACAATGTAGCGCCTATACGCTCCATTGTAACCAATGGTGGGAACTTTGTGGTCAGCGGTTGACCGAAAGTAACCTCACCGCTAACCACAAAGTTCCCACCATTGGTTATAATGGAGCGCATAGGCGCTACATTGTAACACTGCCGTGTGCCGCCTGTCATACAGTACAGGAGCACACAGCCAATCAGGAGGGTGCCACAATGTGGCGCTCCCTGATTGGCTGATGGAACCCTCTTAGACTTAAGTCAGAGAGGGTTTCTGGCATTCGGGGAAAGGGGTCCCATGTGAAAAGATGGGGCCCCTTTCAGTGCGATGTCGGGTGTCCGTTTTTTTATTTTGACAAGTACCTGGATTACAAATGGCTTAAAAGAAGAAGAGGCTTCTACACTGGATTTTGTGAGTATAATTTTTTCCACAGGTACACCATGGATTCTACATGGAGAAGAGGACCGACCCTCGTGTGAACATAAGGTAAGTATGTGTATATGGAGGTGTGTATGTATGCATTAAAGTTATACTTTCAAGGTGTGTGTCTTATGTTTTTATTGGGGTATTTTTTTAGTAGTAGTACTACAGGTACCAGCGGGCCCGGTTTTCCTCCGCATGCTGGTACTTGTGGTTCTCCAAGTACCAGCTTGCGGGGGAGGCTTGCTGGGACTTGTAGTACTGCTACTAAAAACAATATTCATTTTTTTCCAAACGGCTATCAGCCTCCCATCCGCAGCCCTTGGATGGGGGGGACAGCCTCGGGCTTCACCCCTGGTCCTTGGGTGGCTGGAGGGGGGGACCCCTTGATTGAAGAGGTCCCCACTCCTCCAGGGTACCCCGGCCAGGGGTGACTGGTTGGTTATGTAATGCCAGGGCCGCCGGGAACTATATAAAAGTGTCCCCCGGCTGTGGCATTATGTATCTGGCTAGTGGAGCCCGGTGCTGGTTTCAGAAATACGGGGGACCCCTACGCTTTTTGTCCCCCGTATTTTTGGAACCAGGACCAGGCGCAGAGCCCGGTGCTGGTTGTTTAACTATGGGGGAACCTCTATCATTTTCCCCCCCATATTTTTGCAACCAGGATCGGCTCAAAGAGAAGGGTGCACACTAGGGGCTCTCCTGAGCTTCTTAGTAAAAGTTTTAGTTTAGGTTTTTTATTTTCAGTGAGACCTGCTGGCAACAGGCTCACTGCATCGAGGGACTAAGGGGAGAAGAAGCGAACTCACCTGCGTGCAGAGTGGATTGGGCTTCTTAGGCTACTGGACATTAGCTCCAGAGGGACGATCACAGGCCCAGCCTGGATGGGTCCCAGAGCCGCGCCGCTGGCCCCCTTACAGAGCCAGAAGGCAGAAGAGGTCCGGAAAATCGGCGGCAGAAGACGTCTGTCTTCAACAAGGTAGCGCACAGCACTGCAGCTGTGCGCCATTGCTCTCAGCACACTTCACACTCCGGTCACTGAGGGTGCTGGGCGCTGGGGGGGGGGCGCCCTGAGACGCAATAAAAAACACCTTGGATGGCAAAAAATGCATCACATATAGCTCCTGGGCTATATGGATGCATTTAACCCCTGCCAGAATACATAGAAAAACGGGAGATAAGGCCGCCGATAAGGGGGCGGAGCCTATCTCCTCAGCACACTGTCGCCATTTTCCCTCACAACTCCGTTGGAGGGAAGCTCCCTGTCTCTCCCCTGCAGTCACTACACTACAGAAAGGGTTAAAAAAGAGAGGGGGGGCACTAATTACGCGCAGTATTAAAGAGACAGCAGCTATAAGGGGAAAAACACTTATATAAGGTTATCCCTGTATATATATATATAGCGCTCTGGTGTGTGCTGGCAAGCTCTCCCTCTGTCTCCCCAAAGGGCTAGTGGGGTCCTGTCCTCTATCAGAGCATTCCCTGTGTGTGTGCTGTATGTCGGTACGTTTGTGTCGACATGTATGAGGAGAAAAATGATGTGGAGACGGAGCAGATTGCCTGTAATAGTGATGTCACCCCCTAGGGGGTCGACACCTGAGTGGATGAACTGTTGGAAGGAATTACGTGACAGTGTCAGCTCTGTATAAAAGACAGTGGTTGACATGAGACAGCCGGCTACTCAGCTTGTGCCTGTCCAGACGTCTCATAGGCCGTCAGCGGCTCTAAAGCGCCCGTTACCTCAGATGGCAGATATAGACGCCGACACGGATACTGACTCCAGTGTCGACGGTGAAGAGACAAATGTGACTTCCAGTAGGGCCACACGTTACATGATTGAGGCAATGAAAAATGTTTTACACATTTCTGATAATACGAGTACCACCAAAAAGGGGTATTATGTTCGGTGAGGAAAAACTACCTGTAGTTTTCCTGAATCTGAGAAATTAAATGAGGTGTGTGATGATGCGTGGTTTTCCCCCGATAACAACTGATAATTTCTAAAATGTTATTGGCATTATATCCTTTCCCGCCAGAGGTTAGGGTGCGTTGGGAAACACCCCCTAGGGGGGATAAAGCGCTCACACGCTTGTAAGGGCTCTACCCTCTCCTGAGATGGCCGCCCTTAAGGATCCTGCTGATAGAAAGCAGGAGGGTATCCTAAAATGTATTTACACACATACTGGTGTTATACTGCGACCAGCAATAGCCTCAGCCTGGATGTGCAGTGCTGGGTTGGCGTGGTCGGATTCCCTGACTGAAAATATTGATACCCTAGATAGGGACAGTATATTTTTGCCTATAGAGCATTTAAAAGATGCATTTCTATATATGCGTGATGCACAGCGGAATATTTGCCGACTGGCATCAAGTCTAAGTGCGTTGTCCATTTCTACCAGTAGAGGGTTATGGACACGTCAGTGGTCAGGTGATGCGTATTCCAAACGGCATTTGGAAGTATTGCCTTATTAAGGGGAGGAGTTATTTGGGGTCGGTCTTTCAGACCTGGTGGCCACGGCAAAAGCTGGGAAATCCACGTTTGTACCCCAGGTCGCCTCTAACATGAGAAGACGCCGTATTATCAGGCGCAGTATTTCCGTGGACAAGGGGCAAAAGGTTCCTCATTTCTGCCCCGTGACAGAGGGAGAGGAAAAAGGCTGCAGAAATCAGCCAGTTCCCAGGAACAGAAACCCTCTCCCGCCTCTGCCAAGCCCTCAGTATGACGCTGGGGCTTTACAAGCAGAATCATGCACGGTGGTGGGCCCGTCTCAATGAATTTCAGCGCGCAGTGGGCTCACTCGCAATTAGACCCCTGGATCCTTCAGGTGATATCTCAGGGGTACAAATTAGAATTCGAGACGTCTCCCCCTCGCCGTTTCCTAAAGTCGGCTTTACCGATGTCTCCTTCTGACACGGAGACAGTTTTGGAAGCCATTCACAAGCTGTATTCCCAGCAGGTGATAATCAAGGTACCCCTCCTGCAACAGGGAACGGGGTATTATTCCACACTGTTGTGGTACCGAAGCCAGACGGCTCGGTGAGACCGATTCTAAATCTAAAATCTTTGAACACTTACATACAGAGGTTCAAATTCAAGATTGAGTCACTCAGAGCAGTGATTGCGAACCTGGAAGAAGGGGACTACATGATGTCTCGGGACATCAAGGATGCTTACCTTCATGTCAAAATTTACCCTTCTCACCAAGGGTATCTCAGGTTTATGGTACAGAACTGTCACTATCAGTTCAGACGCTGCCGTATGGATGGTCCACGGCACCCCGGGTCTTTACCAAGGTAATGACCGAAATGATGATATTCCTTCGAAGGAAGGGAATTTTAGTTACCTTACTTGGACGATTCCCTGATAAGGGTAAGATCCAGGGAACAGTTGGAGGTCGGTGTAGCACTATCTCAGGTAGTGTTGCGGCAGCACGATTGGATTCTCAATATTCCAAAATCGCAGCTGGTTCCGACGACTTGTCTTCTGTTCCTAGGGATGATCCTGGACAAAGTCCAGAAAAAGGTGTTTCTCCCGGAGGAGAAAGCCAGGGAGTTATCCGAGCTAGTCAGGAACCTCCTAAAACCGAGCCAAGTCTCAGTGCATCAATGCACAAGGGTTCTGGGTAAAATGGTGGCTTCCTACGAAGCAATCCCATTCGGCAGATTCCACGCAAGAACTTTCCAGTGGGACCTGCTGGACAAATGGTCCGGGTCGCATCTTCAGATGCATCAGCGGATAACCCTGTCACCAAGGACAAGGGTATCCCTCCTGTGGTGGTTGCAGAGTGCTCATCTTCTAGAGGGCCGCAGATTCGGCATTCAGGACTGGGTCCTGGTGACCACGGACGCCAGCCTGCGAGGCTGGGGAGCAGTCACACAGGGAAGGAATATCCAGGGCTTATGGTCAAGCCTGGAGACATCACTTCACATAAATATCCTGAAGCTAAGGGCCATTTACAATGCTCTAAGCTTAGCAAGACCTCTGCTTCAAGGTCAGCCGGTGTTGATCCAGTCGGACAACATCACGGCAGTCACCCACGTAAACAGACAGGGTGGCACAAGAAGCAGGAGGGCAATGGCAGAAGCTGCAAGGATTTTTCGCTGGGCGGAAAATCATGTGATAGCACTGTCAGCAGTATTCATTCCGGGAGTGGACAACTGGGAAGCAGACTTCCTCAGCACGACCTCCACCCGGGAGAGTGGGGACTTCACCCAGAAGTCTTCCACATGATTATAAACCGTTTGGAAAAACTCGACAGGTATTGCGCCAGGTCAAGGGACCCTCAGGCAATAGCTGTAGACGCTCTGGTAACACCGTGGGTGTACCAGTCAGTGTATGTGTTCCCTCCTCTGCCTCTCATACCCAAGGTACTGAGATTAATAAGATGGAGAGGAGTAAGCACTATATTCGTGGCTCCGGATTGGCCAAGAAGGACTTGGTAACCGGAACTTCAAGAGATGCTCACGGAGGATCCGTGGCCTCTACCTCTAAGAAGGGACCTGCTCCAGCAAGGACCCTGTCTGTTCCAAGACTTACCGCGGCTGCGTTTGACGGCTTGGCGGTTGAACGCCGGATCCTGAAGGAAAAAAGGCATTCCGGATGAAGTCATCCCTATCCTGATCAAAGCCAGGAAGGATGTAACCGCAAAACATTATCACCGCATTTGGCGAAAATATGTTGCGTGGTGCGAGGCCAGTAAGGCCCGACGGAGGAAATTCAACTGGGTCGATTCCTACATTTCCTGCAAACAGGAGTGTCTATGGGCCTGAAATTGGGGTCCATTAAGGTTCAAATTTCGGCTCTGTCAATTTTCTTCCAAAAAGAACTAGCTTCAGTCCCTGAAGTTCAGACGTTTGTAAAAGGGGTACTGCATATACAGCCTCCTTTTGTGCCTCCAGTGGCACTTTGGGATCTCAATGTAGTTTTTGGGTTCCAAAAGTCACATTGGTTTGAACCACTTAAATCTGTGGAGTTAAAATATCTCACATGGAAAGTGGTCATGCTGTTGGCCCTGGCCTGGGCCAGGCGCGTGTCAGAATTGGCGGCTTTATCCTGTAAAAGCCCTTATCTGATTTTCCATTCGGACAGGGCGGAATTGAGGACTCGTCCTCAGTTTCTCCCTAAGGTGGTTTCAGAGTTTCACCTGAACCAACCTATTGTGGTGCCTGCGGCTACTAGGGACTTGGAGGACTCCAAGCTGCTAGACGTTGTCAGGGCCTGAAAATATATGTTTCCAGGACGGCTGGAGTCAGGAAATCTGACTCGCTGTTTATCCTGTATGCACCCAACAAGCTGGGTGCTCCTGCTTCTAAGCAGACTATTGCTCGTTGGATTTGTAGTACAATTCAGCTTGCACATTCTGTGGCAGGCCTGCCACAGCCAAAAATCTGTAAATGCCCACTCCACAAGGAAGGTGGGCTCATCTTGGGCGGCTGCCCGAGGGGTCTCGGCTTTACAACTTTGCCGAGCAGCTACTTGGTCAGGAGCAAATACGTTTGTAAAATTCTACAAAATTGATACCCTGGCTGAGGAGGACCTGGAGTTCTCTCATTTGGTGCTGCAGAGTCATCCGCACTCTCCCGCCCGTTTGGGAGCTTTGGTATAATCCCCATGGTCCTTACGGAGTCCCCAGCATCCACTTAGGACGTTAGAGAAAATAAGAATTTACTTACCGATAATTCTATTTCTCGTAGTCCGTAGTGGATGCTGGGCGCCCATCCCAAGTGCGGATTGTCTGCAATACTGGTACATAGTTATTGTTACCAAAAAATCGGGTTATTGCTGTAGTGAGCCATCTTTTCTAGAGGCTCCTCTGTTATCATGCTGTTAACTGGGTTCAGATCACAAGTTGTACAGTGTGATTGGTGTGGCTGGTATGAGTCTTACCCGGGATTCAAAATCCTTCCTTATTGTGTACGCTCGTCCGGGCACAGTATCCTAACTGAGGCTTGGAGGAGGGTCATAGGGGGAGGAGCCAGTGCACACCAGATAGTCCTAAAGCTTTCTTTAGATGTGCCCAGTCTCCTGCGGAGCCGCTATTCCCCATGGTCCTTACGGAGTCCCCAGCATCCACTACGGACTACGAGAAATAGAATTATCGGTAAGTAAATTCTTATTTTTTATTTTAACACTGATTATTTTTTTTTACAAGGTGTACAATGAAGCCCAGCACGGATCTCTCAGATCCGGCCGAGATTCATTGTATTAAAGTCGGCAGTGTTTTACAAGTCACTCACGTAAAACACTGCCAAAAAAAACGAATGACATCGACATCGGTAAAACCGAAAATGCAGAATACGGCAGCTTAGTAAATTAGTCGTACTAATTTCAAAAAGTTGCATATTTACACTTTCGATGTCATTCGTGATTGAACTTTGACCTCAAACGGGAAAATACGATTTTTAGTAAATATACCCCCATGTGTGATATTGCTAAGAGCTTTTCAGTAGAATGAACAGGAGACTGCCTCACAGGAGACTGATCATCAAATTAAAGGAGCTTGGCCTTGGAAAAACTGTTTGTACATGGATAAGTAACTGACTGTATAACAGGGTACAGTGAGTAGTGATCAATGGGAAGTCCTCAAGCTGGACACCAGTAGTGAGCGGAATACCACAAGGGTCCATACTCGAGCCACTACTGATCAACGTATTCATCAATGACCTAGAAATAGGCCTGGAAAGCACAGTGTCAATCTTTGCAGATGATACTAAACTGTGTAGGGTTATTAATTCGGAAATAGATGTGGAGTCTCTACAGAATGACTTATCTAAACTTGAAATCTGGGTGTCTAAATGGAGAATGAGGTTCAATATAGAAAAATGCAAGGTTATGCATTTCGGGACTAAAAACAAACTTGCATCCTACGTATTAAATGGGAAAAGTCTAACAGTGTTGGAAAAGGATTTGGGGGTACTCATTGATAATAGGCTTAATAACCGTATACAATATCAAAGCGCAGTAAAGAAGGCACGTAAGGTGCTAGTGTGCATAAAATGGGGAATTGAGACAAGGGATGAGAGTGTAATCCTGCCGCTGTACAAATCATTGGTACATCTGCACCTGGAATTGTGTTCAGTATTGGGCACCACTGTATAAAAAAGATATCGGTGAACTCGAAAGGGTTCAAAGGCGAGCTACTTCATTGATTAAAGGGCTAGAGGGACTGGATTACGAGGAAAAGCTTACTAGGTTGAATATGTATACACTGGAAAAGAGGCGTCTAAGAGGAGACATTATTAATATGTAAAGGGACATCACAAAGAGTTATCAGAGGAATTATTTATTAAAAGAACTCTGTTTAGTACACGTGGGCACTCGCTGAGGCTAGAGGAGAGAAAAATCCGTACGCAACATAGGAAAGGGTTCTTCACTGTTAGGGCAATAAGGATTTGGAATTCCCTGCCAGGGAAGGTGGTAATGGCGGACTCTGTAAATGCATTTAAATGGATTGGATAAATTTTTGATTGAAAATGATATCCAAGGTTATAACATTTAAAATATTGATGTTGATAATCCGGGTGGAACATGATTTACAGTTGTTAACTAGTCTTAAAGCATTACTTCAGCAGGTACATTATAATCAACTCAACTTAATACAGAATACAGGTTGAACACGATGGGCATTTTGCCTCTATTCAACCTCAATTACTATGAAGAGACCAGAAGCCATAATGGAGACTGGGTAGAGAGGAAGAAGATTGTGCACCACCTGCTGGAGGTACTTGAAGACAAAGGGAGATGGAACGGTAGTTGGTGAGGGTGGAGAATTCAAGATAGGATTTCTTAAGAATTGGGGAAACCAGGGCATATTTGAAGGTAGAAGTGGAAGAGGGAGGTAGGCCTGAAATTAAAAGCTATCATGGTGAAGTGAAACTCAAGCACAATGAAGTAGTAGGGAAGTAAGAAAAGGGGGAGAGAGGAGGGATTTGAATGTAGCAAAGAAAAGGTGACTGTTGGAGGCCAAGGAAGAGAAGTGGGCTTTGACTGTTTAGAGACTGAGAGATTGGAGTTATAGGAAGACAGAATTAACTTGAAGTGGAGAAAGTCATCATGAGAGAACTTCCTCAAGAGGTGGTCAACAAATCACGAATACTTCTGGAGATCATGGGTCATGATAGAGTTCCAGAATATGGGAGGGGGCCATCAAAGGTTGATTGTAACAACAGGAACTGCAGAGTCAAGGGCAGTAGAGAGGGCATGGTCATAGAAATAAACAGCTTGGTCAGGGCAGGTGAAGGTAGTAATGGAAGAGAGGAGATGCTGATAGGGTCAATGGCATCAAGATTCCACCTAGTAAGAGTAGTGTTAGGGTAGAGGGCTGGCAGTGGGGATGGGTACTGCTGAAGGAGAGTAGGTGGTGGTCACAGAAGGAGAGCCATAAACAGTACAAAGATGTGAGAAGACAGGAATTATGGTTGATGTGAGAGGGGAAGGAGTTCCATAGGAAGAGGCCAAATGAGGAGGAGAGGCAGAATATTTTGGAGGTAGCTCATCTATCAACAATTCGGAAGTCCTTCAGGATGAGGGAGGAGAAAAAATAAAGGAGCCAGGTGGAATAGTTATCAAGAATTTAGGAGACCAGAACCAAGACACAATAAATGCTGAAAAAATGAATTGTTAGTTGTATAGTATTATCTTTGTGTGTTTACACTAATCATTTTATTTTCACTGATACAGTATACTGTGTTATAAGTGTCCCACTGAGAACACCCCCACAATGACAACCAGCTTTTAGCTGGGGATGCGTTGATTGGTCAGAGCATGGGAACTGCTTTCTGACCAATCAGTATGACACAATTATTTCTATGGAGAATGAGCTTCATTTGCACTAGTGCTCATTAAGTAGCAGCCTCATAGTTTTGTTTTTGTGTTTTTTCATTTGCAAAGTGTCGGGATGCCTACATGGAACGAAAAGTATATGATCCCAAGCATGGAGTTCAGTAAGAAGTGTACAGGCTGTGCATAACTCAGGCGTTTTGAGGTGGACGCAGTGGTTCAAGTATGCAGATACACTCAGTGCCAGATTAAGGTCCTCATTGGCCTGGAGCTGAAATTTTTGAAGGGCCTAATGTGTATTGCTACAGGGGGTATGACCAGCATGGTGGGGGTATGGCTACTGATATGGGGCTGTGGTCTGTGTCATTGGGTGTAGTTAGCACTATGGCGGTCATACTGTAGCTATCCACCTACCTTCAACCATCTCAATCTTTAATATATTTATTTAATTTACCGTGCCTCAGTCTGCCCAGCATACCACATTACTGTATTTTCTCTAACGTCCTAAGTGGATGCTGGGGACTCCGTAAGGACCATGGGGGGGGGATAGCGGCTCCGCAGGAGACTGGGCACATCTAAAGAAAGCTTTAGGACTATCTGGTGTGCACTGGCTCCTCCCCCTATGACCCTCCTCCAAGCCTCAGTTAGATCTCTGTGCCCGAACGAGAAGGGTGCACACTAGGGGCTCTCCTGAGCTTCTTAGTGAAAGTTTTAGTTTAGGTTTTTTATTTTCAGTGAGACCTGCTGGCAACAGGCTCACTGCATCGAGGGACTAAGGGGAGAAGAAGCGAACTCACCTGCGTGCAGAGTGGATTGGGCTTCTTAGGCTACTGGACATTAGCTCCAGAGGGACGATCACAGGCCCAGCTTGGATGGGTCCCAGAGCCGCGCCGCCGGCCCCCTTACAGAGCCAGAAGGCAGAAGAGGTCCGGAAAATCGTCGGCAGAAGACGTCCTGTCTTCAACAAGGTAGCGCACAGCACTGCAGCTGTGCGCCATTGCTCTCAGCACACTTCACACTTCGGTCACTGAGGGTGCAGGGCGCTGAGGGGGGGCGCCCTGAGACGCAATAAAAACACCTTGGTTGGCAAAAAATGCATCACATATAGCTCCTGGGCTATATGGATGCATTTAACCCCTGCCAGAATCCATAAAAAAGCAGGAGAAAAGTCTGCGAAAAAGGGGCGGAGCCTATCTCCTCAGCACACTGGCGCCATTTTTCCTCACAGCTCCGTTGGAGGGAAGCTCCCTGGCTCTCCCCTGCAGTCACTACACTACAGAAAGGGTTAAAAAAGAGAGGGGGGCACTAATTAGGCGCAGTATTAACTATACAGCAGCTATAAGGGGAAAAACACTTATATAAGGTTATCCCTGTATTTATATAGCGCTCTGGTGTGTGCTGGCAAACTCTCCCTCTGTCTCCCCAAAGGGCTAGTGGGGTCCTGTCCTCTATCAGAGCATTCCCTGTGTGTGTGCTGTATGTCGGTACTTTTGTGTCGACATGTATGAGGAGAAAAATTATGTGGAGACGGAGCAGATTGCCTGTAATAGTGATGTCACCCCCTAGGGGGTCGACACCTGAGTGGATGAACTGTTGGAAGGAATTACGTGACAGTGTCAGCTCTGTATAAAAGACAGTGGTTGACATGAGACAGCCGGCTACTCAGCTTGTGCCTGTCCAGACGTCTCATAGGCCGTCAGGGGCTCTAAAGCGCCCGTTACCTCAGATGGCAGATATAGACGCCGACACGGATACTGACTCCAGTGTCGACGGTGAAGAGACGAATGTGACTTCCAGTAGGGCCACACGTTACATGATTGAGGCAATGAAAAATGTTTTACACATTTCTGATAATACGAGTACCACCAAAAAAGGGGTATTATGTTCGGTGAGGAAAAACTACCTGTAGTTTTCCTGAATCTGAGAAATTAAATGAGGTGTGTGATGATGCGTGGGTTTCCCCCGATAACAACTGATAGGGTGGATAAAGCGCTCACACGCTTGTAAGGGCTCTACCTTCGCCTGAGATGGCCGCCCTTAAGGATCCTGCTGATAGAAAGCAGGAGGGTATCCTAAAAGGTATTTACACACATACTGGTGTTATACTGCGACCAGCAATCGCCTCAGCCTGGATGTGCAGTGCTGGGTTGGCGTGGTCGGATTCCCTGACTGAAAATATTGATACCCTAGATAGGGACAGTATATTTTTGCCTATAGAGCATTTAAAAGATGCATTTCTATATATGCGTGATGCACAGCGGAATATTTGCCGACTGGCATCAAGTCTAAGCGCGTTGTCCATTTCTACCAGTAGAGGGTTATGGACACGTCAGTGGTCAGGTGATGCGTATTCCAAACGGCATTTGGAAGTATTGCTTTATTAAGGGAGGAGTTATTTGGGGTCGGTCTTTCAGACCTGGTGGCCACGGCAACAGCTGGGAATTCCACGTTTGTACCCCAGGTCGCCTCTCAACATGAGAAGACGCCGTATTATCAGGCGCAGTCTTTTCGTGGACAAGCGGGCAAAAGGTTCCTCATTTCTGCCCCGTGACAGAGGGAGAGGAAAAAGGCTGCAGAAATCAGCCAGTTCCCAGGAACAGAAACCCTCTCCCGCCTCTGCCAAGCCCTCAGTATACGCTGGAGCTTTACAAGCAGAATCAGGCACGGTGGGGGGCCCGTCTCAATGAATTTCAGCGTGCAGTGGGCTCACTCGCAAGTAGACCCCTGGATCCTTCAGGTGATATCTCAGGGGTACAAATTAGAATTCGAGACGTCTCCCCCTCGCCGTTTCCTAAAGTCGGCTTTACCGATGTCTCCTTCTGACAGGGAGACAGTTTTGGAAGCCATTCACAAGCTGTATTCCCAACAGGTGATAATCAAGATACCCCTCCTGCAAGGAACGGGGTATTATTCCACACTGTTGTGGTACCGAAGCCGGACGGCTCGGTGAGACCGATTCTAAATCTAAAATCTTTGAACACTTACATACAGAGGTTCAAATTCAAGATTGAGTCACTCAGAGCAGTGATTGCGAACCTGGAAGAAGGGGACTACATGATGTCTCGGGACATCAAGGATGCTTACCTTCATGTCAAAATTTACCCTTCTCACCAAGGGTACCTCAGGTTTATGGTACAGAACTGTCACTATCAGTTCAGACGCTGCCGTATGAATGATACACGGCACCCCGGGTCTTTACCAAGGTAATGGCCGAAATGATGATATTCCTTCGAAGGAAGTGAATTTTAGTTATCCCTTACTTGGACAATTCCCTGATAAGGGTAAGATCCAGGGAACAGTTGGAGGTCGGTGTAGCACTATCTCAGGTAGTGTGGCGGCAGCACGATTGGATTCTCAATATTCCAAAATCGCACCTGGTTCCGACGACGTGTCTTCTGTTCCTAGGGATGATCCTGGACACAGTCCAGAAAAAGGTGTTTCTCCCGGAGGAGAAAGCCAGGGAGTTATCCGAGCTAGTCAGGAACCTCCTAAAACCGAGCCAAGTCTCAGTGCATCAATGCACAAGGGTTCTGGGTAAAATGGTGGCTTCCTACGAAGCAATCCCATTCGGCAGATTCCACGCAAGAAATTTCCAGTGGGACCTGCTGGGACAAATGGTCCGGGTCGCATCTTCAGATGCATCAGCGGATAACCCTGTCACCAAGGACAAGGGTGTCCCTCCTGTGGTGGTTGCAGAGTGCTCATCTTCTAGAGGGCCGCAGATTAGGCATTCAGGACTGGGTCCGGGTGACCACGGATGCCAGCCTGCGAGGCTGGGGAGCAGTCACACAGGGAAGGAATATCCAGGGCTTATGGTCAAGCCTGGAGACATCACTTCACATAAATATCCTGAAGCTAAGGGACATTTACAATGCTCTAAGCTTAGCAAGACCTCTGCTTCAAGGTCAGCCGGTGTTGATCCAGTCGGACAACATCACGGCAGTCACCCACGTAAACAGACAGGGTGGCACAAGAAGCAGGAGGGCAATGGCAGAAGCTGCAAGGATTCTTCGCTGGGCGGAAAATCATGTGATAGCACTGTCAGCAGTATTCATTCCGGGAGTGGACAACTGGGAAGCAGACTTCCTCAGCACGACCTCCACCCGGGAGAGTGGGGACTTCACCCAGAAGTCTTCCACATGATTAAAAACTCGACAGGTATTGCGCCAGGTCCAGGGACCCTCAGGCAATAAGCTGTAGACGCTCTGGTAACACCGTGGGTGTACCAGTCAGGGTATGTGTTCCCTCCTCTGCCTCTCATACCCAAGGTACTGAGATTGATAAGATGGAGAGGAGTAAGCACTATATTCGTGGTTCCGGATTGGCCAAGAAGGACTTGGTAACCGGAACTTCAAGAGATGCTCACGGAGGATCCGTGGCCTCTACCTCTAAGAAGGGACCTGCTCCAGCAAGGACCCTGTCTGTTCCAAGACTTACCGCGGCTGCGTTTGATGGCATGGCGGTTGAACGCCGGATCCTGAAGGAAAAAAGGCATTCCGGATGAAGTCATCCCTATCCTGATCAAAGCCAGGAAGGATGTAACCGCAAAAACATTATCACCGCAATTGGCGAAAATATGTTGCGTGGTGCGAGGCCAGTAAGGCCCGACGGAGGAAATTCAACTGGGTCGATTCCTACATTTCCTGCAAACAGGAGTGTCTATGGGCCTGAAATTGGGGTCCATTAAGGTTCAAATTTCGGCCCTGTCAATTTTCTTCCAAAAAGAACTAGCTTCAGTCCCTGAAGTTCAGACGTTTGTAAAAGGGGTACTGCATATACAGCCTCCTTTTGTGCCTCCAGTGGCACTTTGGGATCTCAATGTAGTTTTGGGTTCCAAAAGTCACATTGGTTTGAACCACTTAAATCTGTGGAGTTAAAATATCTCACATGGAAAGTGGTCATGCTGTTGGCCCTGGCCTGGGCCAGGCGCGTGTCAGAATTGGCGGCTTTATCCTGAAAAAGCCCTTATCTGATTTTCCATTCGGACAGGACGGAATTGAGGACTCGTCCTCAGTTTCTCCCCAAGGTGGTTTCAGCGTTTCACCTGAACCAACCTATTGGTGGTGCCTGCGGCTACTAGGGACTTGGAGGCCTCCAAGTTGCTAGACGTTGTCAGTGCCCTGAAAATATATGTTTCCAGGACGGCTGGAGTCAGGAAATCTGACTCGCTGTTTATCCTGTATGCACCCAACAAGCTGGGTGCTCCTGCTTCTAAGCAGACTATTGCTCGTTGGATTTGTAGTACAATTCAGCTTGCACATTCTGTGGCAGGCCTGCCACAGCCAAAAATCTGTAAATGCCCACTCCACAAGGAAGGTGGGCTCATCTTGGGCGGCTGCCCGAGGGGTCTCGGCTTTACAGCTTTGCCGAGCAGCTACTTGGTCAAGAGCAAATACGTTTGTAAAATTCTACAAAATTGATATCCTGGCTGAGGAGGACCTGGAGTTCTCTCATTTGGTGCTGCAGAGTCATCCGCACTCTCCTGCCCGTTTGGGAGCTTTGGTATAATCCCCATGGTCCTTACGGAGTCCCCAGCATCCACTTAGGACGTTAGAGAAAATAAGAATTTACTTACCGATAATTCTATTTCTCATAGTCCGTAGAGGATGCTGGGCGCCCATCCCAAGTGCGGATTGTCTGCAATGCTTGTACATAGTTATTGTTACAAAAATCGGGTTATTATTGTTGTGAGCCATCTTTCAGAGGCTCCTCTGTTATCATGCTGTTAACTGGGTTCAGATCACAGGTTATACGGTGTGATTGGTGTGGCTGGTATAAGTCTTACCCGGGATTCAAAATCCTTCCTTATTGTGTACGCTCGTCCGGGCACAGTATCCTAACTGAGGCTTGGAGGAGGGTCATAGGGGGAGGAGCCAGTGCACACCAGATAGTCCTAAAGCTTTCTTTAGATGTGCCCAGTCTCCTGCGGAGCCGCTATCCCCCCCCCATGGTCCTTACGGAGTCCCCAGCATCCACTACGGACTATGAGAAATAGAATTATCGGTACGTAAATTCTTATTTTTTTACAGGCTTCAGTTGTAGCAAGCAGGTGACAGGTCTGACACCTTAAAAATATAGAAACATAGAAGATAATGACATATAAGAACCACTTGGCCCATCTAGCCTGCCCATGTACATGCGCACACACACCCAAGGGTTAATTTTTGTGTTGCAAGCCAATTAACCTACCAGTATATTTTTGGACTGTGGGAGGAAACCAGAGTACCCGGAGGAAACCCACACATGCATGGGGATAATATACAAATTCCACACAGTTAGGGGCATGGCGCGAGTCAAACCCATGATCTCAGTGCTGTGAGACAATAATGTTAACCATTACACCATTTGCTAGCACTAGCAGTCACGGCCACATGAGATTTTTATCTCAGAGAACATTTTTTTTTTGTGGTGCAGAAAAAAACAACTTACATAATGCTATCCTACAGTACGACTACATTTTATTTGATTTTATTTTTTTTCCTACTATGCATTTTTCTTTTAACATACCACTACCATGTAAACAAAATAAAATAAAATAAAAAGTGCATTAAATAAATGATAAAAAAAACAGAATACAAAAGCAATAATGAACAAAAAGAAAACAGGCAGAATAGAAGGCTAATTTTGACAAACTCTTGTTTGCGGTCAAATTGTCTCAGCCCAAACAATGCATGCGGACATTTATAGTCAAATTTCAGAGCTTAAAACAGATTTTTTGCAGAAACACACTATGGGGCTCATTCAGAGTTGCACGTAAGTCCATTGTGCGGACAGTTCTGTCAATATTTTACATATACATGCTCTGTAGTACAGCATATGCAACTTTGTGAAGTACAGGCAAATCAGATAGTACAGATCTCAGCTGCATCTCCACTTGCAGCTGTGTGGATTGTGGATAAGCCCTATTTGCAGCACCCAAATGACAAAATAATATCCAGGCGGTCGGGATACCAGCGGTCAGAATACCGATGCTGGGATCCCGACCACCGAGAATGCTGACAGCTGCGCCAGGGCTATTCCTACTCATGGGTGTCCAGGACACCCATAGAGTGGGAATAGAACCTGTGGCGAGCACAGCGAGCCAGCAAGGGACTTTCTAGCGCTCACCCCGCTGCCGGCACTCTGACGGCCGGGATCCCCCAGTGACGTGCGGTGGGGTGAGGCAGGTGAGGCAGAGCCTTTCCTGTCATACTTAAATTTGTACCAGTGTTTTGACTGTATAAAGTATATTAAAAAAATACAAAGAATATGTTTGAAATGCCTTCTTTGCATTATTGTAATCATTTTTATAGCCAAAACTCTGGAGTAAAAAGTCTTATCTTTTCTGCACATCTCTGATCAAAACTCACCAAATTTCCAGCAGATGATACTGCTGCACCTGTGTATAATGCCCAGGGCCGTTTCTAGCCAATTTGGCTCCCAGTGCGAGATTTAAAAATGCGCCCCCCCCCCCCCCCCCCCCCATTCACCTAAGAAAAAAAATGTGCCCCCCCCATAGATATAAAGAGGAAAAGTATGCGCGCGGCGAAGGCGCGCGCACTCCCGGCATGGGGGCGTGACCTCGTTAAAATGGGCGTGGCTTTGTTAAGATGGGCGTGGCCTCATCTGATCTCATCATCACGGCCACCACAGGATAAAAAAAAAAAACAGTCCTCATTTTACACATTACAGCAGACAGGTGTCCCCATTTTACACAGTACGGTAGGCAAGTGCCCCCATTTTACACATTGCGGCAGGCACGTGCCCCCATTTTACACATTGCGGCAGGCACGTGCCCCCATTTTACACATTGCGAAAGGAAAGTGTCCCCATTTTACACATTGCGGCAGGCACGTGCCCCCATTTTACACAGTACAACAGGCAAGTGTCCCCATTTTACACATTGCGGCAGGAAAGTGTCCCCATTTTACACAGTACGGCAGACAGGTGTCCCTATTTTACACATTCCAGCAGGCAAGTGTCCCCATTTTACACATTCCGGCAGACAGGTGTCCCCATTTTACACATTCCGGCAGGCAAGTGTCCCTATTTTACACATTCCGGCAGACAAGTGTCCCCATTTTACACAGTACGGCAGGTGGTGGTGGGGGGGGAGAGGGAGAGGGGCTGGCATACATTTGAAGCGGTTCTTCCTGCTCTTCAGCCGCCTCTCCCTCATATGCGCAGCGCTGGCCGGCTTGGCTCCCCCTTCTCCCTCCTCCCGAGTGCCCAGCTCAGGGGGCGGGGTTTCGCGGAATGACACGATTGCATCGTGACGTCACGACGCAAACGCGTCATTCCGCAAAACCCCGCCCCCCGAGCTGGGCACTCGGGAGGAGAGGGGAGGGGGTTTGAAAGTACTTAGGAAGTGCCGCGGCGGGCGCCCCGTGCGGTTGCACGGCTCGCCCGCCGCAAGAAACGGCACTGATAATGCCCAGATGTACTCTTTGGCTCATATATTGTGTGTAAATCTTGCTCTGGTGCTAGCTAGTGCGTCCTTAGCCTTTTAGCTCACTGCACGTCCCTGGGATCCCGGTGTTGGTATTCTGACCTCCGGGATACCGGCCGCCGGGATTCCATCCCCAACCCGACAATAGTACTCATGTCCTCAACTGGATGTTGTAAATGGGTATGCTGGTGGATTATTCCTTTAAACATGTTATTACCTGTAGGTACAAGTTGGATGGAAATACGGTACCTTAGATAACGCTTGTCTATGTTGCCAGTGTCACGGACTCTTTAATAAGCAGTCTTGAGATCGATACCCTACAATCCAACCAGTTAGTAAGTACTATGGTTGATGGCCTGTTAAAAAAGTGCGCTGATTGTGAGAAGATGTAGAAGCTGATCAGCATACCAGGGAAGGCTCAGCTCCAACAGTGCGGACAGCCATGGGGTTAGTAGCGGTAATGAGTCAGTGGATAGCTGATATGACACACGTTCTGCTTCTGCAGTGAATCACCCAGGAGACTGGACCTTATACCTGCAGGGGCACCCCTCATACGGGCAGACCAGAGGTAGGATAGCAGGCAGGGAGATGGTGGTAGCAACACTCCTAACAGCATGTTCCCTGGGTGTCCGTCCACAGTTTTAGCTGCAGAGCGCTCCACCGCTCGAGGGCTTAGTGGGGGAAAGTTCAGGGCTGGCAGTGCACATAGGATGAGGAACAACGATTCACAAAGGACTTACAGATAGTCACGGAAAACCCTAAACTCGAGTTGGGGGGGACAGTCGCTAACCTTACCTGTGCCTCCATCTCAGGCCACACAACCACTCACCTAAACTACCCCCCCAGACTACTACACAGCCCCTCACTTGAGCCGACCTCCCCAGACTACTACACACAGCCCTCCATCTGAACTGTTCCCCCCTAAACTACCACATAGCCCCTCACTTGACCTGCCCCCCCCAGACTACTACACAGACCCTCACTTGAACCGACTCCCCCTAGACTACTACACACAGCCCTTCATCTGAACTGTCCCCCCCTGACTACCACACAGCACCTCACCTGAACTGTCCCCCTAGACTACCATAGAGCCCCTCAACTGAATTGTCCCCCCCCAGACTACCACACAGCCCCTCACCTGAACTGTCCCCCCCAGACTACCACACATTCCCTCACATGAACTGCCCCCCCTAGACTACCACACAGCCTGTCACATGAACTGGCCCCCCTAGACTACCACACAGACCCTCATCTGAACTGTTCCTCCCAGACTACTGCACAGCCCCTCACTTGAACCAACCCTCCAGACTACTACACACAGCCCTCCATCTGAACTGTCCCCCCTAGACTACTACACAGCCCCTCACTTGAACCAACTCCCCTAGACTACTACACACAGCCCTTCATCGGAACTGTGTCCGCCCCATACTACCACACAGTCCCTCACCAGAACTGTCCCCCCTAGACTACCATACAGCCCCTCACCTGAACTGTCCCCCCCCCAGAGTACCACAGAGCCCCTCACATGAACTGTCCCCACTAGACTACCACCCAGCCCCTCACCTGGACTGCCCCCCCACCCAGACTACTACACAGCACCTCATCTGAACTCCCCCCCCCCAAGATTACTACACAGCCACTCACCTGAACTGTCCCCCCTAGACTACCACACAGCACCTCATCTGGACTGTCCCCCCCCCAGACTACCACACAGCCCCTCACCTGAACTGTCACCCCCAAGAGTACTACACAGCCCCTCACCTGAACTGCTTCCGCCCAAAACTATCTACACAGCCCCTCACCTGAATCAACCCCCATGCCCTCTTCCCCAGGACACATACAGTAGCAGCTCACCTGAACTGTGAATGGCTTATCAGACCCCTCAGCACAGCAGTGAGAGCCAAGCTGTTCCGCAGCAGCAGGGCTGAAGCACTGGATTTGGTTGTGGCACGGGCGCAGCTGCCGGAGGCCTTAGGACCCAGAAGCTGTGTGATTGCCTGGCGCTGCATTCACCACCTGCAGCCCTCCTACGGACCCGACTCTCCGCTGACCGGCTCCTGCCCATGTGCAAACCGGAAGAGGCGCTGAGTCTTGGTGAGTATGCGGCACAGGGAGGGCCTTTCACTGCGCCACCATCATCATAAATATCTATGCGGGTGACATTTGTTCCACCAGTGCAGCTGCCGGGAAGAGGGGGGTGTTAATGCCAGAGGGGGCGGGTGGCTGGAACTAGGATGCTGCTGTAGAAGGATTTTTTCCCCCCTATCTACAACAACACAGTCTGGCTGAAAATGCGGTGGGCCTATTTTGGAGTATGGTCCTGGAGCTGCAGCTCCATCAGACCCATTGTTAATCCGGCCCTGCGCTCGGGTACGGAGTACCCTTAAGAATTTGGCAGCAGGTACACAGTACCACCCACTGCACACTTGTGCACCTGTGACTGCCATTGCCTCCCACTTTGTAAGGGCTACAGGGAGCGCGAGGGTGACGTCATGAGATCTCATCACGCTTCCTCTCCAGGCAGCCATGGCTGGCACGAAGAGAGGAGCCTGGGGCCTGGGCTGGGGGTCTTTTCCTGCAATGTTCCCTTCACTCTGCTTAAGTGACACATCGGCACTGAGCGGCTTTTGTTCTTCACAGACTGGGCTGCCGGGCATGTCTCTGGCTTCACTGTGTGGGGTAATTAATTTTTAATATAATGTGGACACTCATATATTTCTATTATTATGCGGGCATTACTATATATTTCTATCGTAATGTGGGACACTACTATATATGTCTATTATTATGGGACACTACTATATATTTCTATTATACTGGGAGCATTACTTTATATTTCTTTTGTAATGTGGGACACTACTATACATGTCTATTATTATGGGGACATTACTATGTATGTCTATTGTAATGTGGGACATTACTATATATGTCTATTTTTATGGGGCATTACTATATATTTATATTGTAATGTGGGACACTACTATATATTTCTATTATAATGTGGACACTACTATATATTTCTATTATACTGGGAGCATTACTTTATATTTCTTTTGTAATGTGGGACACTACTATACATGTCTATTATTATGGGGACATTACTATGTATGTCTATTGTAATGTGGGACATTACTATATATGTCTATTTTTATGGGGCATTACTATATATTTATATTGTAATGTGGGACACTACTATATATTTCTATTATACGAGGGGCAATACTACAGTATATATTCCTGTTATACTGGGGACAGTACTATGTATTTTTATTAAATTGGAGGCATTACAATATATTTCTATTATACTTGGGGCATTACAATATATATCTATTATACTGGGGTTATTACTATATATTTCTATTATACCGGAGGCAGTACTATATATTTCTAGTCTTGCCTCCAGAGAAAATGGACTATGCTGTGTGGCCACGCCACTAGTGTAATGTAGCCACTCCCCCTAGTGTCATGTGGTCATACCCCCTCATGACAAGTGAGCACGCCCATTTTTCGGCGCACTCAGTACCACTACGAAAATATTTTTACTTGTACCACTGGGTGGACGGTAACCAAACTCACAAAGTATTGAATGCGGTCCTGTATATCTCAGTTATACTTATTAATAATAATAATAATAAAAATACACTTGTAGCAGACTACACTTAAAGCAGACAAACTAGCAATGCAGCCATACTGGCTATGTAGCCTTTACATACTGATAAAGGGGAAGATGTATAAAGGGGTGTAAAGAAAGGAGAAGTGGACCAGTGGAGAATTTGCCCATAGCAACCAATCAGCATCTACATTTCTGCAGCGGGGTACACTGTGTACCACAGGGAATACATTGGGGGTGTAGAGATGGATCTTGATCCAGGCACCAACAGGTTAAAGTCCCAAGATGCATTGGGTCCTCCTCTATAACCCCGCCTCCAGGCACTGTGTGCTCAATTTTCAGTTGGTGTCTGCACAGCGATCAGGTAAAAAAATGGCAAAACTGCACATACATATGCACCGCAATGTGCAGGCGCATCGTACCGGTGCAAATAGGATCAGTACTGGGCGATGGATTTAGCGAAGATTCCATTCGCACAGCCAAACGCAAGGTGATTGACAGAAAGAGGGCGTTTATGGGTGTCAACTGACCGTTTTCTGGGAGTGTTTGGGAAAACGCAGGCATGTCCAGGTGTTTGCAGGGGTCAATTCCGGCACCAAAAAGACTAAACTGATCGCAAGGGCTGAGTAAGTCCAGAGCTACTCTGAAACTGCACAAAATGTTTTTTTGCTGTGCACGGCTGCAAAGGCGTTCGCACACTTGCAAAGTGAAAATACTCTCCCCCGTGGGCGGCGACTATGCATTTGCACGGTTGCTAAAAGTAGCTAGCGAGCGAACAACTCGGAATGATCCCCAATGTCCCATACATCTCCCAGTCAGTCCGCAGCTCCTGTAATCAATCTGGAGCCAACCTGAGCTGCGTTCTCAAACCTACTGGGTACTCTAGTTGAACGCTTTATGCCCCCTATGGGACCACCTGTAACATTACAGTCACTGATGCCCCCATGGTTACTCCACTTTGGGCTGGAAAATGTTACCTAGCGTATGACTCATTCCTTGGTCAGGCAAAACCCTATTCCAGGTCACTCTTGTGTCTCTGGGTCATCTAAGCGGGCTGCTCCCTCCTCCCTATCCAATCATCTCTCTGATATTTTATCTGAAGAGGATGGGGTCATGCTGTCCTGTCAGTCCCTATATTAGGTGTTTCTGACAAGAATTTTTCATTGCTAAATGATACCACTGCCCTTGTGGTTACTGGGAAACAAATCCTACAAATCACTGATGATAAGAAGATTCCCCTACTGTGGTTAAACAAACTGATATGTTCACACGTCAGAGGGTGAATAAAATGCTTGTTACCACAATCTGACCATTAAGTGTACATCAGACAAGACCCCTGGTCTAATCCAGGGAAGACATTCCCCCTGTCTACAACGAGCATTAGCTCGATATCTTGCCCCTGCAGAGTTATATAACAAGAAGGTAATTCACTGCTAGTGAACTCATGTGTCACCCATCGGGTGTCATCCACTCTGCCCCTCACCACTGTCCCCTCACTGTAGGAACCGACAGATAAGCGTGTGGAGGGATGCCTCACTACACCCTTACGGGTGTTGTACATAGACAACGATTGCATCCTCTTGGGGCGGCAAAAAAGATTGATGACTGGATCAGGCGTTAGAGGAAAAGCTGCCCGAGGATATATCTGACAATGCCAGACATTCCCTGTCTCACAATACCACCGCCACCTTTTTCTACACCAGGAGGCATCCCCTGAGGCGGGTGTGTTGGCTGCTAAGGCGTCGAATACGTCTGTCCTGGCTCGTCGTATTCTGTGGTTGAGGTCATGGAAGGTGGATCTGGACTCCAAAACTCTTTGGAGGTATTCCCCTTTACTGGGGACATCTTATTTGGGGAAGACCTAATTAAAAATTAGGTCTGAATCGGCGGCTACTATGACTGCCTTTCTCCCAAATGCTACTTCTTCTGCACAGAAGGCATAAGGTGCCGTTTTTCCCTGCTTTCGGCCTTAAGGGAAAGCGAAGGTCAGGCATACCCGAGATTGTCTCATGCTCCCAACAAACACAAAGCCCAAGGACTAACTATCCTGCTCGTCAGCCTGCTACTCATTACAAGCCTGCTGCATGATGGTTCAGGCCTCCCCATGGTGGATCTCAGGGTGGGGGGCCGACTTCTACGATTCATCCAGGTCTGGTTAATGACCACTTCAGATGCATGGGTGCGAGAAGTCGTCTCTCATGCTTACGCAGTCTCTTTCAAGAGATGTGCCCCTCACCAGTTCTGCACAATGGTTATCCCTCCGGATCCGTTAAAGGTGCAAGGTAAAGATGGTTGTGCATTCTCTCCTGGATACAGGAGTGGTAGTGCCGGTACCTCTGTGTCACAACTGAGGGCCTGAGCTGACGGGAGGCAGCCTCAGTTGTAGGGGCTGAGGTGTACCGGAACCTGGGAGGTTGTATCAGACCCCTGGACATGTAAGTAACATGAATAATAACTGCCCGAAGGCGTGACCACGACAACTTGGATAAAAGTCAATGATGTTTATTATGACAACTCCGCAACACAGCAGCAGTAAAAGAAAACGTAAAAGTCAGCAAATAATAAATACAGTTCCTGGGTACTACAGGATGGCAGGAGCCACAGGGCACTGGTAGTGTGAGATAGTTCTTATGATCTTCTAGATGGAAAGTCCTTACCAGGCCCGACTGTAGCAATGGAGATAACCCAGGATTGTGCCAGCTGGTGTTCCAGGAAAAGCTGGGTTGCTGAAGGTAAAACAGCTGCTGTGGATACTGGCTGGAACCAGACTGTTGTTAGCACGGAGTGGATACTGGCTGGAACCAGTTAAATAATAAATGAACTTGGGAGCGATGAAATATGAACTGAAATGTAGAACTTGAGAGCGGAGAAATAATAATACCGGTGGAGAGTGGTAAAGTGTAGAAAGGACACCGGCCCTTTAAGGGAAGCTGTACTCTGCTGGAAGCTGAGCTGGAAGCAGGTAATGTTGTAGCTGGAAACAGATGAATCCACAATGGATTGGAGAGTCAGGCTACACCGCAGGTGGAATGCTGGTGCGGGTCTCTATGGTGGAAGTCTTGAGACAGGAGCTGGAACCTGGAAGACAATCACAGGAGAGAGACAAACAGGAACTAGGTTTGACAACCAAAGCACTGACGCCTTCCTTGCTCAGGCACAGTGTATTTATACCTGCAGCAAGGAAGGGATTGGCTAGGCAATTATGCAGATTAACAATACTGACAACAGATTGGAGGAAATGATCAGCTGACAGAATCCAAGATGGCTGCGCCCATGCAGACACTTGGAGGGAAGTTTGGTTTGTAATCCATGTGGTAATGAAAACAGTAATGGCGGCGCCGGCCACTGGAGACAGGAGACGCCAGGCTGACAAGTGCACATCCAACCACGCGGACACAGCGGAGGCCGCGGCTGACGTAATCGCCACTCTGACACTCTGCATGCAGAAGCTCAGGGACGGCGGCGGAGGCCGCGGGAGACGCCATGCCAGATGTAATAAGGCGTTACTGTGACAGCGTCTCAGAGAGACAGGAGAGGATGCAGGAATGTGAACATTAGGATAACAGATGGGATCCGGTCCTGGAGCGCTGAGCCAGCCTTAGGAGGCATCTGATGGGTAAGAAATGGCGTCCAGATACCCGGATCGTGACAGCACCCCCCCCTTTAGGAGTGGCCCCAGGACACTTCTTTGGCTTTTGAGGAAACTTGGAATGGAATCTCCGGACCAAGGCAGGAGCATGGACATCAGAAGCATTGGTCCATGAACGTTCCTCAGGACCATAACCCTTCCAGTCAATAAGATATTGTAGTTGACCGTAACGGTGACGTGAGTCCAGGATCTTGGCCACTTCATACTCAACGCCTCGTTGAGTTTGGACTTTCGGAGTTGGAGGAAGTGAGGAATGAAACCGATTCAAGATCAGCGGTTTCAACAGGGAAACATGGAATGTCCTGGGTATTTTTAAGAAGGGAGGCAACTGGAGTCTGTAAGCAACAGGATTGATGACTTGTTCAATCTTGAAAGGACCGATATAGCGAGGTGCAAACTTCATACTGGGAACTCTTAACCTCAAATTCTTCGTGGATAACCATACCCGATCACCCACCTTGAGAGCAGGAACTGCTCGACGCTTCTTATCCGCAAACTTCTTGTACCTGAACGATGCCTTGAGCAGAGCTGATCGTACGCTCTTCCAGATATTGGCAAACTGATGCAAGGTGATATCCACTGCGGGAACAGAAGTTGCTGGAAGCGGTTGGAACTCAGGAACTTTAGGGTGGAATCCAAAGTTAGTGAAGAATGGTGTTGAAGCAGATGAAGAATGATACTGGTTGTTATGACAGAACTCGGCCCAGGGAAGTAATTGAACCCAGTCATCTTGAGAGGAGGACACATAGATGCGGAGGAAGGCCTCCAAGTCCTGATTCACCCTCTCGGTTTGACCATTGGTCTGAGGATGGTAAGCCGTGGAAAACTTTAGCTTGACTTGGAGGACTTGACATAAACTTGGCCAGAATTTGGCTGTGAATTGAACTCCTCGATCTGAGATAATTTCTTCAGGAAGACCGTGGAGTCGGAAGATCTCTTGTATGAATACTTGAGCCAACTTGGAAGCTGACGGAAGACCGGTGAGAGGAATGAAGTGTGCCATCTTGGTGAACCGGTCAACTACCACCCAGATGGTATTGAACTTGTTGCACATGGGTAAGTCTGTAATGAAATCCATCGACAAGTGGGTCCATGGTCGACGGGGAACGGATAGTGGAACCAGTTGCCCCGCAGGCGACTGGCGGGATACTTTATGTTGGGCACACTTTGGGCAAGATGCAATAAACTCCAAGACGTCCTTTTTCAGAGTTGGCCACCAATAGGACCTAGAGATAAACTCCAGGGTTTTTTGGATACCTGTATGTCCGGCAAAACGGGAAGCATGGGCCCAATGCATGAGCTTCTTCCTTAGCATCGGCTTCACAAAACTTTTCCCTGATGGGGGCGTAGAGTCCATCCCTACCGTGGAGAATGCCAACGGATTTATAATAGGATGCTTGTCTGAAGACTCTGACTCATTTTCTTGCTCCCATGAGCGGGAAAGGGCATCGGCCTTGCGATTCTGAGAGCCCGGACAGAACTGGAGTTTAAATTCGAACCTGGAAAAGAAAAGTGCCCATCTGGCCTGACGAGGGTTGAGACATTGTGCGCCCTTCAGGTATAAAAGGTTCTTGTGGTCTGTAAGTATGGTGATTAAATGAGAAGCTCCCTCCAACAGATACCTCCACTCTTCTAGAGCGAGCTTGATGGCTAGCAACTCCTGGTCGCCAATGGCATAGTTGCGCTCAGCTGGGGAGAACTTCCGGGAGAAGAAACTGCAAGGGTGTAAATGGCCATCTTTAGCCCTCTGAGATAACACCGCTCCTACTCCAACGGAGGAGGCATCCACCTCTAGGATGAAAGGAGAGTCGATGTCAGGCTGTTTCAGGACAGGCGCAGAGATGAACCTCTGTTTTAAAAGATGAAAAGCTTGCATGGCTTCTTCAGACCACTTGGACGGGTTAGCACCCTTCTTGGTGAAAGCAGTAATAGGCGCCACAATGGTGGAAAAGTCTCGTATAAACTTTCGGTAATAATTGGCGAACCCTAAGAACCTCTGGACCCCTTTGAGGGTTAAGGGTACCGGCCAATTCTGAATTGCTTGTAGTTTCTCAGGATCCATCTCTAGTCCGGAACCGGACACAATGTACCCTAGAAACGGAATGGACTTGACTTCAAAGACGCATTTTTCTAATTTGCAATAGAGATGATTGACACGGAGACGGGACAGAACCTCTTTAACCCAAAAACGATGTTCCTCTAAATCGTTGGCAAAAATGAGGATATCGTCTAGATAGACCACGACATGACGGTATAGAATGTCTCTGAAAATCTCATTGACAAAATGCTGGAAGACAGCTGGAGCATTGCTCAATCCGAAGGGCATGACGAGGTACTCATAATGTCCGTCACGGGTGTTAAAGGCGGTCTTCCACTCGTCACCCTCACGGATCCGGATGAGATTGTATGCACCTTGCAAGTCCAGCTTTGTAAAGATGGTAGCTCCGCTAACTCTGTCAAAGAGCTCAGTAATCAGGGGTAAAGGATAACGGTTCTTGATGGTAATGTCGTTCAAACCTCTGTAGTCGATGCACGGCCGCAGACCACCATCTTTCTTTTTTACAAAAAAGAAGCCTGCGCCGGCTGGGGAACAAGAAGGTCGAATGAACCCCTTTGCTAGGTTCTCTTTAATGTATTCCTCCATAGAATGCGTCTCAGGCAGAGACAACGGATAAGTTCGGCCTCGAGGTGGAACCTTCCCTGGAACGAGATCAATCGGGCAGTCCCATTCTCTATGAGGAGGAAGGATATCAGCAGAAGCTTTACTGAACACATCCATGAAATCTTGATATGGAGGAGGTGGAACATCAGACGACCTGGGGGAGGAAGAACAGACAGGCAATACTTTAAACAAACATGTCTCTGCACAGGAGGAACCCCATGCCAGGATTTGCGTAGTCGTCCAATCAATTGTAGGATTGTGAAGACGGAGCCATGGAAGGCCCAGGACCACAGGATGTGTGGCTCTTGGAATCACTAAAAGTGAAATAAGTTCGGAATGAAGAACTCCCACTCTCAGACGAACTGGTAGAGTCCTTAGAGCAATAACAGTATCAAAAATTTTACTGCCATCCACGGCAGTTAAGGAAAAGGAGGAAGGAAGTCTCTCGGTGGGTAGGGACCACCGTTTAACATAGGCTTCAGTAATAAAGTTCCCAGCTGCTCCGGAATCAAGGAGAGCAATGACGTTCCGATAAAGTTGAGCAACTTGAAGCGAGACTGGGAGATTACAATCATGAGGAGATGGAGAGGAGATCATTACTCCTAGCCGGCCCTCTCCTGGGCGAGCTGGGGTTTGGAGTTTTCCCGGACGTTCGGGACAGGCATTGATGGTGTGAGACGGAGCTGCACAGTAAAGACAAAGAGACTCAGAGAGACGTCTTCGGCGCTCAGCAGGAGTTAAACGGGAACGGCCAATTTGCATGGGCTCATCTTTAGATGGTGACAGTTGACGAGGAGGAGGAGCAGAAGATTTTGGAGCAGATGATCTTCCACGCTCAGTTGCTCTCTCTCTGAAACGTAAATCAACTTTCGTGCAGAGTGAGATTAGCTCATCTAACTTAGAAGGTAAGTCTCTGGTAGCTAACTCATCTTTAATAAGCTCAGATAAGCCATGCCAGAATGCAGCATACAGGGCCTCGTCGTTCCATGCCAGTTCGGATGCCAGGATCTGGAACTGTATCAGATATTGTCCTACAGTACGTGACCCCTGGCGTAAACGGAGAATCTCGGATGAAGCTGAGGTTACCCGGCCTTGCTCGTCGAAGATGCGCCTGAATGTTGACACGAATGCAGTGTAAGAAGATAGCAGGGTGTCGGACCTCTCCCATAACGGTGATGCCCAGTCAAGGGCGGAGCCACTGAGAAGAGAGATGATGTAGGCAATTTTTGTACGGTCACTGGGAAAATTGCCAGGTTGTAGCTCAAACTGAATCTCACACTGGTTGAGAAATCCCCTGCAGAATCTTGGAGATCCGTCAAATTTTGCTGGCGTTGGAAGATGAAGACGTGGAGCAGAAATGGGTAAGGTGGGTGGGGTTATAGCTGGAGTCACTGTGGTTGACGCACCAGATGCGCCTGATCCACGGAGAGTTGTCTGAATCCCATCCAGCCGAGTAGAGAGATCCTGGAGACAGCGGATGATGTGGCCCTGTGCAGCCTCCTGATGTTCTAGTCGGGCTGCCAGTTCTTGCATCGGCCTGGCCGCTTGATCCTGGTCTCCGGCTGGATTCATTAGGTCAGTGCTTACTGTCACAACTGAGGGCCTGAGCTGACGGGAGGCAGCCTCAGTTGTAGGGGCTGAGGTGTACCGGAACCTGGGAGGTTGTATCAGACCCCTGGACATGTAAGTAACATGAATAATAACTGCCCGAAGGCGTGACCACAACAACTTGGATAAAAGTCAATGATGTTTATTATGACAACTCCGCAACACAGCAGCAGTAAAAGAAAACGTAAAAGTCAGCAAATAATAAATACAGTTCCTGGGTACTACAGGATGGCAGGAGCCACAGGGCACTGGTAGTGTGAGATAGTTCTTATGATCTTCTAGATGGAAAGTCCTTACCAGGCCCGACTGTAGCAATGGAGATAACCCAGGATTGTGCCAGCTGGTGTTCCAGGAAAAGCTGGGTTGCTGAAGGTAAAACAGCTGCTGTGGATACTGGCTGGAACCAGACTGTTGTTAGCACGGAGTGGATACTGGCTGGAACCAGTTAAATAATAAATGAACTTGGGAGCGATGAAATATGAACTGAAATGTAGAACTTGAGAGCGGAGAAATAATAATACCGGTGGAGAGTGGTAAAGTGTAGAAAGGACACCGGCCCTTTAAGGGAAGCTGTACTCTGCTGGAAGCTGAGCTGGAAGCAGGTAATGTTGTAGCTGGAAACAGATGAATCCACAATGGATTGGAGAGTCAGGCTACACCGCAGGTGGAATGCTGGTGCGGGTCTCTATGGTGGAAGTCTTGAGACAGGAGCTGGAACCTGGAAGACAATCACAGGAGAGAGACAAACAGGAACTAGGTTTGACAACCAAAGCACTGACGCCTTCCTTGCTCAGGCACAGTGTATTTATACCTGCAGCAAGGAAGGGATTGGCTAGGCAATTATGCAGATTAACAATACTGACAACAGATTGGAGGAAATGATCAGCTGACAGAATCCAAGATGGCTGCGCCCATGCAGACACTTGGAGGGAAGTTTGGTTTGTAATCCATGTGGTAATGAAAACAGTAATGGCGGCGCCGGCCACTGGAAACAGGAGACGCCAGGCTGACAAGTGCACATCCAACCACGCGGACACAGCGGAGGCCGCGGCTGACGTAATCGCCACTCTGACACTCTGCATGCAGAAGCTCAGGGACGGCGGCGGAGGCCGCGGGAGACGCCATGCCAGATGTAATAAGGCGTTACTGTGACAGCGTCTCAGAGAGACAGGAGAGGATGCAGGAATGTGAACATTAGGATAACAGATGGGATCCGGTCCTGGAGCGCTGAGCCAGCCTTAGGAGGCATCTGATGGGTAAGAAATGGCGTCCAGATACCCGGATCGTGACACTCTGTCCCAGAGTTTCTAGTCCTGAAACCTGATGGGTCTTTCCGTCATATTCTCAACCTGAAATCACTGAACAAGTTTGTGAGCGTGTCCAAGTTCCATATGGAAACACTGCACTCAATTGTACTGGCCATGGAACCCGGAGGCTATATGGTATCCCTGGATATACAAGATGCTTACCTGCATATGCCTATTGCCATATCGCATCAGCAATACCTGTGGTTTGCTATTTGCAACCTTCACTATCAATTCCAGGCTCTGCCATTTGGACTGACCACGGTCCCTCGGATCTTCACCAAGGCTCATCTCCGTCGCCAGGGAGTCAGGATCCTGCCATATCTGGACAATTTGCTGTTTCTGGTAAACTCCCACAACAACCTCTTCAGTCATCTACAAATGACATTAAACTTCCTACAAGCCCATGGGTGGCTCATCAACTGGAAGAAGTCCTCACTGGTCCCTGTTCGGAGCATGGTGCACCTGGGGGCACTACCGGACACACACAGTCAACGGCTGTTTCTGTCTCCAGAGAAGGTCCTGAAACTTCAGGATAGAATCAAATACTTCCTTTCTCGCTCAAGAGTGTTGATACACTCGGCGATGCAAGTACTACGCCTCATGGTGTCGGCTTTTGACATGGTAGAGTATGCTCAATTCCATTCCAGCCCTCTACAGAGGTTAATCCTTTCCAAGTGGGATGGCCTGCCTCATCGGATCAGGTCTCACATGATCCCCTTGACTCTGGTGGTTCGTCTGTCGCTGACCTGGTGGCTACAGGACCAGCAGTTGAGCAGGGGCCGTCCCTTCTGGATCCCCAACTGGGTCCTACTGACTGCAGATGCCAGTCTGAGGGGTTGGGGTGTGGTGTTGGAGCAACACTCTTTCCAGGGTCGGTGGACCATGGAGGAATCACTCCTCCCGATAAACATTCTGGAATTGCGGGCAGTGTTCAATGCTTTGTCTCTCGCCCTGCCTCTGATACAGAACAGGCCTGTTCAAGTACGGTCAGACAACGCCACCACGGTGGCGTACATAAACCAACAAGGCGGCAATCGAACCCACATGGCAATGATGGAAGTGTCAAAAATCCTTTGTTGGGCGGAACACCTTCTGCTGGCAATATCGGCAGTGTTCATTCTGGGAGTCCTCAACTGGGTAGATGATTTCCTCAGTCGCCAGGACGTGCACGCCGGAGAGTGGAGTCTTCATCAGGAAATCTTTAAACTCCAAGTGAACAAGTGGGGCCTACCAGATGTAGACCTGATTGCGCCTCGACACAATCACAAAGTTCCGGTCTTCGGATCAAGAGCCAGGGATCCTCAAGCAGCATTCGTGGATGCACTGGCAGTTCCATGGAACTTTCGGCTGCACTACGTGTTCCCTCCGATGTCACTCCTGCCCAGGGTACTACGGAAGTTCAAACAAGTAGGAGGAATACTACTTCTAGTCGCTCCAGCATGGCCCAGATGGCATTGGTTCTCAGACCTGCAGGGTCTATCGAGAGAGCATCATCTTCTACTTCCTCAACACCCAGACCTCCTCATTCAGGGCCCTTGTGTCTATCCAGACCTGGCCATACTGTCTTTTATGGCATGGCTCGTTAAGCTTTACTCCTGAGGGCCAAAGGATTCCCCGAGGTGGTCTTCCAAACTATGCTGAATGCCCGCAAACCAGCATCTGCGCGGATTTATTATAGAGTCTGGAATTCTTACTTCACCTGGTGTGCTGCTAAGAATTTCGAGGCTTATGAATTCAGTACTTCCAGACTTCTGGCTTCTCTGCAACAAGGCCTGGACTTTGGCCTTCGTCTGGCCTCCCTCAAGGTTCATATACCTGCCTTGTTGGTATGATTTCAGAGAAAAATTGTGTCTATTTCTACATTCATACTTTCACTCAGGTTGTTTTACGGATTCAGCCTCCCTATGTCCCTCCTGTGGCTCCATGGGATCTGTCTGTTGTTCTGAATGCCCTGCAAGAGTCTCCATTTGAACCTCTTGAGTCAGTGGACCTTAAATGGCTCACGGTCGAGGTCCTGTTCCTATTGGCTATTGCCTCTGCTAGGAGTGTATCGGACCTAGGCACTTTTCCTGTCGTCCACCCTTTCTGATATTTCACTGTGACCGGGCAGTTCTTAAAACTCGCCCTGGTTATTTGCCTAAGGTGGTGTTATCTTTTCACCTTAACCAAGAGATTGTGGTTCCGGCCTTCATCTCATCTGGTTTGTTCTACAAAGAGCAGTCTTTGGATGTGGTACGGGCTCTCCGTATTTATGTGGAGAGGACTGCCTCTATCAGGAGGTCAGATTCCCTTTTTGTACTTTTTGGTTTTCACAAATGTACCTGGCCTGCGACTAAGCAACATTTGGTCAGATGGATAAGAATGGTGATTGCACAAGCTTATGCACAGGCTGGACCTCCAGCTCCTGCTGCTATTAAAGCCCATTCTACTCGGTCTGTTGGACCCTCTTCAGTGGCCCGCCGTGGTGCGTCCGCAGAATTTTTTTTGCAAGGCGGCTATGTGGTCCTCAGTGAACACGTTCATTAGGTTCTATGCCTCTGATACTTCCGCCTCCCAGGATGCTTCCTTTGGACGCCGGGTTCTCATACCCGCTAAGGCGCGTCCCCTCCTTTGAGGAACTGCTTTGGGACATCCCCAATATATTCCCTGTGGAACACAGTGTACCCCGCTGCAGAAAAGGAGATTTATGGTAGAAATACCATTGTTAAATCTCTTTCTGCGAGGTACACTGGGTTCCACAGGGCGCCCGCCCTGACGCACCTAGCTTCTATGGGTTTGTATGGCATTAGTTGCTGGTCCCTTCTCCTGTCGTGAGAATGTGGTTCTATGTGACTAACATCTGCCTTCTCTTTTACCTGCTCCTGCACTGGACTGGTTAACGAAACTGAGCTCACAGTGCCTGGAGGCGGGGTTATAGAGGAGGCCCCAATGCATCTTGGGACAGCTAAAGCTTTAACCTGTTGGTGCCTGGATCAAGATCCATCTCTATACCCCAATGTATTCCCTATGGAACCCAGTGTACCTCGCAGAAAGAGATTTAACAATGGTAAGTCTACCATAAATCTCCTTATCATTTTATGAAATGTACTTGATAAATGCTGTCTTGAAGCTGCTATATTGCTATGGACAACTTCTTCACTGGTCCACTTCTCCACTCTTTGCATTGCTTGATACATGGCCGATCAACCCCAAAAACCTCATACAACAGTCTTGTAATAATAATAATAATAATAATAATAATACATAATGCATACAAATATTCACAGTACAAAAGCAGCATACCTTGTATTATTTTAAATAGCAACTTAACGCAGATCAGATTTTGGTAATGGTGCAGACAAGATATTACTGTAGGATAATTGCTTTATACTATGCATCATACTGTAGACATGGTTGGTGTCAACAGAAATACTGGAGCCGGACTCCTATGCTGGAATTGCAATCCTACCACCTTTAGCCTTCGCTTTTGGCACTTTTCCATAAACTGGGTTTTGTGGTGAGAGACACAAATCATTAATGATGCCCATTTTTTGCATGATTTCAGATTTTCAGAGGTCTGAAAGGAAAGGAAAGAAACAGGAGATGGATAAAGCAGAGAATAAAAAATGAAAGGACATGGGTTTGATTTGATTATTATTGATTAGCTAGGAGACAGTGTTGCTTAGCAATAGAAAGTGCACAATTAAAGAAAGAAGCAGAGAGACATCTGTAATGGAGAAGATCTGTGAGTGTCATTTCCTCTATAATGTGTTCCACTAGGTCCTATTTTAGACACATGATGGTTAAGGCTATAACAGATAAAATAGGCCATTTTTATTGTTCTCAAATTTTTAAGTAGTGACCTGTTCTCGTTAAAGGATAAAGTTGTATAGAACTTTATTGCTAATTAACTACAGTATATGTTTACCAGTATACTGTAGTTCTCAGGTTCCTGATGCACCCAATCTAACATGGAAAGTGAAAAATAGGTAAAAAAAATATTTTACCTATTTTGGGACCTAAATGAAAATATGGATTTCAGAACCTGAGGATTTTTATTCCGCAAAGATGATCCAGACTCTCTTATTTTAAAACTGTGAGAGCTTTTATATAATCATCGTATTTACAATAAACTGTATATACAATAAACTGATAGTAACACATGCATTTTATGACACTGTCCACTAGGTGACACTATGACACAATAGAAAAAAGAAATCACAATCATTCTCTGTCATAAAGAAGTTGTATTTGGCTAGTAATAATTATACATATCTCTGGTGACTTTAGATAGGTCGTGGTCTATTGCTTTGCCCTTGAACATAAAACAATACCTACATAACCACGCGATCATTATAATCTAGCCCAATTACTTTACATCAAACACATTTGTATGATAGGTAAGTGCCTTCAAAATCTGCAAATAAATTGTAGCTCTAATTTAAAGGGGTATTAAGAGCTAGTAAGTGCTACGTGTGCCATTCATGTATGTATAAAGTGAAGTGAGTTTCCTGTCTTGTATCTCCTAGTAACTATGGAGTTTATTTACTAAGGGGGACATTTACTAAGCAGTGATAAGAACGGAGAAGTGAGCCAGTGGAGAAGTGCCCATGGCAACCAATCAGCACTGAAGTAACATCTATAATTTGCATACTATAAAATGATACAGAGCTGCTGATTGGTTTATGGGGCAACTTCTCCACTAGCTCACTTCTCCGCTCTTATTACTGCTTAGTAAATGTCCCCCTAAGTCTTGGAGAAAGATAAAGTGGAGAGAGATAAAGACCCAGCCTCTCTCCACTCTCTGCCATATTACAGACTGTGTTAAGGAGCTGATTGGCTGGTACTTTGTCTCTCTCTACTTTATCTGTTTCCAAGGCTTATGCCAAGTATACATGTAATGCCTGTCAAACCGACATTTTGTCTGGCAGCCTCGGACAGTGCAGTTATCAGGGACCTACACTGCAGATATCAGGGACATACAGTGCAAGATCTTTCACAGTGTATCGGCGCTCCACCCCCGGGGAGGAGACATTTCCCCATTCCTTCTCATGTGACGGAACAGGGGAAATGTCCATTGGTCGGCCGCAGTAGCGCATATACTGCCTAATGCAGCCAACCGGACAGTTAGAAAATATTACGTAGGACAGACATGTTGGACGATTTGGCATGCCCGATCGAACGATATTACCAGATTGGTTGCCTGCATACAAGCTGCAATTATCTGTCCGTTCCGCCGATAGCAGATCGGTCAGATAATTGTAGATAATTTCAACCACTGCCTGCATACGTCCCAACTGTCCCGATTTTTGCAGGACAGTCCCTTTTTTGTGACTGTCCTGCTGTCCCATCCACGGGCCGCAGTGTCCCGCGGTGGGGGTGGCAGTTGGGAGGCTCCTGTCATCGCTGCTTAGCAGAGCAGTAGTGAATAGACGCTGTGTGCATGCTCACAGTGTCTATTCACTGCAGACAGAGGGAGAGGGGGCATGCTAGCAGCTCACAGTGATGAAACTGGGAGGCGTGGCTCGCGATTGCGGCACTCCCGCAAACCAGGACCATAACTAGGTGTGTGCTGATGGTGCCTTGCCCACAGCGCAAATGCACTGAGGGCGCACCATCTGGCAGCACACCTGCACAGCCGCTATCTCCAGACTCCCATGTAGTGCACACACTCACTGCCGGCGGCCCGCCTGTGTCCCACTGACGGCGCCGCCTGAGTTCCGCTGATGATGACGCCTGAGTCCCGCTGACAACGACGCCTATCTCCTATCACCCACCACCGCCGCTGCTGCTGTAAAGGACCCGGGAGCTGGCCTGGCGGCAGCGCTGTGGTCAATGTCTACCTCTGCTAATTGGCCAGGCCCTGAACGCCAGCTCGGTCCCCCTGCAATTCGGAGAGATGTGATGATGTCAGACGTCTCTCCCGGCTTACACAGAGACTCTCCCTCACTGCCCTGCGCCCTGCCCTACCGCTGTACAGTGAGTGGCTAATAGTTGAAGGAGGAGAAGTCCTCATTTTCCTCCTTCTGGTTAGTAAATTATGAAATTACGTTTTATAAAGAGAAAAAATACATCCATTGTCTGCCATAATGTGTAAAATATGGATGCCACTCGCGCACGCAGGGGGGTTTCCGAGTACCCGGAAACCCCCCCCTGCCCGTCAATCCATCTGCGCAGTTGAGTCCGGGAGCGCAGGAATTACGGGTCAGAGCTGGCTCCTTGTACACGTGCTGGGCCCGGCTGGCTGCCTGCCTGAAGGGGAGCTGCAGCGCACAGCCCCGGCTCTCAGGCATTCCCGGCCCGGGATGCCTGGGTGCAGAGCGATCGTGCAGAGAGACTGATCAGCGCTCTGCAGGTATGTGACGGGGATAGGGGGTGTGGTGCGCCGTGGAGAGGGGAAAGAGGGGGCTTTAATGATGCTGACCGGTGATCCGAGGGGGGTGGAGGTGCGGCAGCGTTTATAGTAAGTTATGGTGGCTCCAGGCTGATGCATAATGGCTGTTTTTCTTAATGTGAAGAGGTGTGTGTGCGTATATACTATGAGTGTGTTGGCTATATAGATACTGTGTGTCTTTGTGTATGCGTGTGTATGCTACTGTATGTGTGTGTTTATATGTATGCTGTGTGTACAGAGTATGCATGTTGTGTGTATGTATGCTAGATGTGTGTTTGCAAGTATAGTGTGTTTGTGTGTATGTATATGTGTGTATATATAATATATATACACACACCAACCAGGCAACATGCCATTATGTGGATTCATTATTAAAAGCTCCTAGACGTGCCGTTTTCTGCAGAATATATATATATATATATATATATATATATATATATTATATATACGGTCCCTGTTAGTCCGGTTCTCCCAATAACTAAGCAGCAATAGCACTGGGTGCCTGTACAGTCGATTTACAACAAACTCAGATGGTACGGCACTCCTAGTGGCTAATAACACACATGAAGGCCGCAGCTATAGGCAACGTTTCAATGCCTTTATTGTGGACCTGACGAAAATGCCACAATAAAGGCATTGAAACGTTGCCTATAGCTGCCGCCTTCATGTGTGTTATTAGCCACTAGGAGTGCCGTACCATCTGAGTTTGCTATATATATATATATATATATATATATAATTTGAATTCCCGACGCGGCAAATAAAGTCCCTTTGTGGGCTCGCTGCGCTCACCACATTTCAGGCCTGGTGGCTCGCTTCGCATTGCCACACTATTATTTTCCCCCTAGGTTGGTGGCGTGGGCACACCAATCAAGTGGGAATAGTGGGAGTTTGTCGGGATTCTGACCGTCAGGAAATTAAACGCAACATATATATATATATATATATATATATATATATATATTTATATACACACACAAATTCATATATGTGTGTGTACGGAACCCCCCCATGAAAATCCTGCGTTTGCCCCTGGATGCTGTCTGCTGTAATGTGTAAAAAGGGGGACTCTGTCTGCCGTAATGTGTAAAATATGGATGCTATCTGCCGTAATGTGTAAAAAGGGGACACTATCTGCCGTAATGTGTAAAAAGGGGACGCTGTCTGCCATAATGTGTGAAAAGGGGACAAAATCTGCCATAATGTGTAAATTATGGACGCTGTCTGCCGTAATGTGTAAAAAGGGGACATTATCTGCCATAATGTGTAAAATATGGACGCTATCTGCCGTAATATGTAAAAAGGGGACACTATCTGTCATAATGTGTAAAATATGGACGCTGTCTGCCGTAATGTGTAAAAAGGGGAACTCTGTCTGCCGTAATGTGTAAAATATGGACGCTGTCTACCGTATTGTGTAGAATATTGACGCTGTCTGCCGTAATGTGTAAAAAGGGGACGCTGTCTGCTGTAATGTGTAAAAAAAGGACTCTGTCTGCCATAATGTGTAAAAAGGGGACTCTGTCTGCCGTAATGTGTAAAAAGGGGACGCTGTCTGCCATAATGTGTAAAAAGGGGACACTGTCTGCCATAATGTGTAAAAAGGGGATGCTGTCTGCCATAATGTGTAAAAAGGTAGACTCTGTCTGCCGTAATGTGTAAAAGGGGCTCTACCTGGTGTAGTGGCGCTACCGTGCGGCGTAATTTGAATAATGGAAACTACTGTGCACAGTAATATGAATTGGTATTATTTTGTGGCCACACCTCTTCCCCATGAAGCCATGCCCCTATATTTTCGATGCGCACCTATGGCGCGCACTGCCCCTATTTTGCCTTGGGGGCGCCAATGCCGTTTCTTGCACACATCGCTAAAATGTCTAGTTATGGCATTGCTGCAAACCATGTCCCCTTCTCCATAGACCCTGCCCCTTTTCGAAATACGCTGCGCAAATGTCCCTCTTCTGCTATCCCAAATGTTGGGAGGTATGCTGCCTGTAACATGCAGTTAGAAGCTGATTGGCTGGTACTTTATATCCATTCACTTTATATCCATCCAAGCAGGGGCGCCGTTTTTTGTTATTGCTGGTGGGTGACGCAGTGCCAGGTGATGTAATCACGTTACGCGTGACGTAATTACGTCACGCCATGGCCGCACATGCAAGAGACCAGGAGGCTGATTTTGAGCTGGGGGTGGAGCCGGGGCCGAGGTATGGCTCCACCCCCAGCTCACAGTCAGCATCCTGGTCTCTTTCGTATTTGGCGGCTGGGGGGAGTGTCGGCTGGGGGAAGCTGCACTGCAGCTTCCCCCAGCTGACGTTCACCACATGAGCCTCCAACGGGGGTGAGCGCAGCATGGTCTTAGCGCCGCGGAGTACACACGCATTTGTACACAGGCATTCGCACACTTGCACGGGGCTAATTTTCACTCCCCCTGGGCAGCGACTATCTGATTGCAGGACAGTGTAATTTGCAGCACAGTGATCACATCTGAATTAGGCCCTTAATGCGATCGAATTGTTGTAAGTATTGTAATTGCACAGTTCTTCACTGCAGGTATTTGAGTATGATGACTATAAAAATGTTTTAACAGTTTCTCCTCCAGACCATAGGGGATACTGGAGTCTTCTCACGATGGGAATATAGGTAGTGCTAGATTGGAGCCAGCACTGTAAATTTTTAAGTTTGGCAGGCTGTCTATCTCCCCCAGGCACCAGTCTTAAAAAGTTCAGAGGAAATAGGTACCCTATGCTTAGGCTCTTCTAAGAGTTAATAGTTTTCTTTTTCTTTTATTTATATTTTCTTTTTCTTTTATTTACTTTTTCCAGGCCAGGCAGACAGCTTTCACTACTATCTGCCTGCGACGCAAGAACTCCCAGGGGTATATTTACTAAGGTCCCGATTTTGTCTGAGTTTGTTTGTTTTTTCTAAGTGTCATCTCGGGAATTCACTAAACACAAATCTCGGCAGTGTTGGGGCTATTCGTATTGTGTTTCGCGGCAGAGTTCACAAATACGAATGAATACACCATCGGTCAAACACGGCTGTTTAGGTATACAACAGGGTAATTTACCAAGCTTTCGTATTTGTAATGTCCTCCGTGAAAGGGCAATTGCGACCGTGAAAAATTTGATTCGTAAAAAAACGTGGGGAAAAAATAGACCTGCTTTTGGCTGGCGTGTTTACATGTGTTTCAACTTCACCATTAATCACATCTGAATTTGTGAGCCTTTAAAAGGGGCCTAAGCACATTACTCACATCCCTCACTCTGAAATGGCTGTTGGGCTGTGTAGCAGTGAAGTATTGTGTGCTGTGGGATTCCTGAGACTGGTCCATCAGTCTGGAAGAAAGCAGGGCCGTGAAACTGAACATGGTCAACAGGTTGTACAAGTTCCGCGGAGGATGCGCAGGCCTCTTTTTTTAGGGGGTGTTTAAACTTAAACGCATTGGCTGATGACCAAGTCATACAGATGTTCCGGCTAAATAGAAAGAACAGTTTCCATCTGTATGACCTTGTCAAACTGGACCTAGACCCTGAGACAGCACGCTCTCGCTCCGTCTCAGGCCTGCACAAACTCAAGGCTGTGTTGCACTTTCTGGCTACTGGCAGCTTTCAGGCTGTGTGTGGCGATGTCATTGGGATCTCACAGCCCACCTTTGCAAAATACTTAAACCAGGTGATGTATTCCATACATACTAATCTATGCCAAAGTAGTTTATGCAGAATGTTACATGACACAGTGTTGTTGATATTTGTACTCATGTCACTCACCTCATTTGTTCAAATGTGCACACAGGTGTTGGATGCTTTGCAACCCCACGTAGATGCCTCTATCTGCTTCCCTACCCAGGTGTCTCAGTGGCATGCAGTCAGGGTAGCTTTCTATGGCCTTGCTGGCATGCCCAATGTGCTAGGTGCCAATGATTGCACACACATTCAGCTGAGACCACCTCAGGGCAGGCAGTATATTTATACCAATCGGCATCTGGACCACTCCACTAATGTCCAGGTGGTTTGTGATGCAAACCTTAAAATAATGAGTGTTGTTGTGGGTTACCCTGGCAGATGCCATGACTCCTTCATCCTCAGTCAGTCATCCCTCTTTGATAAATTTGAGGCTGGACAAATGCCCGATGGATGGCTGCTGGGTATGTAACTAGATATGTGTATACATCTATATTTTGTTAAACTGACCACTATGCCAGCAATGTGTGGCTGAATACCTACTTTACACTCTATACTATATATGTTTTTCAGGTAATGGGGAATATGGCTGTTTCTCTTGGCTTCTGACTGCATTGTCCCGTACTGATTCCTCTGCTGAACACAATTTCAATCATGCACATAAGTCCATTCGGAATGTGATAGAAAGATGTTTTGGGGTACTGAAATCTAGGTTTCGGTGTCTTGATAAATCTGGTGGACTTTTATTGTATAGTACCTTAAAGGTGTCTAGGATTGTGTTCTGCTGCTGTTTTCTTCATAACATGTGTTTGCAACAACATCTGCCACATGTTGAAGAGGAGGATGAAGAAAACAGTCAGCAAGTAGAGGAGTTAAAAACATCTGGCGACACTTGGAGTACAGATGTAGGGAGGCAGGTAAGGCAAGAACTAATCCTCCAGCATTTTTCCGGTAAGTATATGTGTATTTGTAGTTATTTATGGTGTTTTCTATTTCTGCTTTTCAATATATATATATATATATACACTGCTCAAAAAAATAAAGGGAACACTTAAACAACACAATGTAACTCCTAGTCAATCACACTTCTGTGAAATCAAACTGTCCACTTAGGAAGCAACACTGATTGACAATCAATTTCACATGCTGTTGTGCAAATGGAATAGACAACAGGTGGAAATTATAGGCAATTAGCAAGACACCCCCAATAAAGGAGTTGTTCTGCAGGTGGTGACCACAGACCACTTCTCAGCTCCTATGCTTTCTGGCTGATGTTTTGGTCACTTTTGAAAGCTGGCGGTGCTTTCACTCTAGTGGTAGCATGAGACGGAGTCTACAACCCACACAAGTGGCTCAGGTAGTGCAGCTCATCCAGGATGGCACATCAATGCGAGCTGTGGCAAGAAGGTTTGCTGTGTCTGTCAGCGTAGTGTCCAGAGCATGGAGGCACTACCAGGAGACAGGCCAGTGCATCGTGGAGGAGGCCGTAGGAGGGCAACAACCCAGCAGCAGGACCGCTACCTCCGCCTTTGTACAAGGAGGAACAGGAGGAGCACTGCCAGAGCTCTGCAAAATGACCTCCAGCAAGCTACAAATGTGCATGTGTTTACTCAAACGATCAGAAACAGACTCCATGAGGGTGGTATGAGGGCCCGATGTTCACAGGTGGGGGTTGTGCTTCCAGCCCAACACCGTGCAGGACGTTTGGCATTTGCCAGAGAACACCAAGATTGGCAAATTCGCCACTGGCGCCCTGTGCTCTTCACAGATGAAAGCAGGTTCTCACTGAGCACATGTGACAGACGTGACGGAGTCTGGAGACGCCAAGGAGAACGTTCTGCTGCCTGCAACATCCTCCAGCATGACCGGTTTGGCAGTGGGTCAGTAATGGTGTGGGGTGGCATTTCTTTAGGGGGCCGCACAGCCCTCCATCTGCTCGCCAGAGGTAGCCTGACTGCCATTAGGTACCGAGATGAGATCCTCAGACCCCTTGTGAGACCATATGCTGGTGCGGTTGGCCCTGGGTTCCTCCTAATGCAAGACAATGCTAGACCTTATGTGGCTGGAGTATGTCAGCAGTCCCTGCAAGATGAAGGCATTGATGCTATGGACTGGCCCGCCCGTTCCCCAGACCGGAATCCAATTGAGCACATCTGGGACATCATGTCTCGCTCCATCCACCAGAGACTGTCCAGGAGTTGGCGGTTGCTTAAGTCCAGGTCTGGGAGGAGATCCCTCAGGAGACCATCTGCCACCTCATCAGGAGCATACCCAGGTATTGTAGGGAGATCATACAGTCACGTGGAGGCCACACACACTACTGAGCCTCATTTTGACTTGTTTTAAGGACATTACATCAAAGTTGGATCAGTCTGTAGTGTGTTTTTCCACTTTAATTTTGAGTGTGACTCCAAATCCAGACCTCCATGGGTTAATAAATTTGATTTCCATTGATAATTTGTGTGTGATTTTGTTGTCAGCACATTCAACTATGTAAAGAACAAAGTATTTAATAAGAATATTTCATTCATTCAGATCTAGGATGTGTTATGTTAGTGTTCCCTTTATTTTTTGAGCAGTGTATATATATATATATATATATATATATATATGTATATATGTGTGTGTGTGTGTGTGTGTGTGTGTGTGTGTCTCTCTCTCTCTCTCTCTCTATGTATATATATATATATAAATATAAATATATGTTTCAAAGTAATTACATATATATGTGTATATGTATATTTGTTTTCCTTTTTTTACACACACACACACACACACACACACACACACACACACACACACACACACACACACACACACACATATATATGAACAATGCATTAGTCACATATCAAAGATGCATGTGTAATATATTTTTTGGCTCTGTGTGTTCTAAATATTATGTGTGCTGCTCATGGGTTGTTCAGGAAGCCAAGCATGTGTTGAGTTGGTATTAATTTTATTAGACAGTTTTCCTTGTTGAAGGACACATGATTGTGTGGCCAAACCACAGAGTACCAATACAAGGCATTAACTCACACATGACTTGTTTTTTGTACGTTGAAACTGTGTAATGGTTTGTGAGCAAAACATAATGTTTACAATTAACATATTCATAATGTGGTTACATGGCCATTGTAATTGTGTTTAAACATGGCGTACTCACACCGCAAACAAAATACAAAGTTTAAACTAAAGCTTCGTTTTACTGAATCATGAAATTGTCATAATGAAAATACATGACAACCTAGCAATGACGTTGTTTTTGGTAACAATCCACACACATAATGCTCAAGTATTACTAAATAGATTTGTTGAGGTAAACAATATGGATAATGACCTAGGAATAGTGTTTGGAATTAGGCCTGCAAAGAATTGGAATACTGACCAATAACTAATGATTGATTGATTGATTGATTGATTGATTGGAATTAGGCCTGCAAAGAATTGGAGTACTGACCAATAACTAATTAATGATTGATTGTTTGATTGATTAGAATTAGGTCTGCAGACTATATTGTTACTGACCAAGGAATAATGGCAACTGTAAAATTACAAGGCCCAAAAAATAGACAAACTCCAAAAAAATAACACAACAATAATGACAATTAGAATTTGGACTGGAAAGAATATGGACACTTATCAAGGACAATTTGTTAGTTATATTATTGTGAATAAGTGTATGAATGGTCATGTAAGAGTGAGAGTGATTCTGACTTCCCAAAAAGAACATAATGGGTGACTTAAATAAGGTCCAATGTACATTTTCAGTGTCCTTCATACAGTACAACTTACACAGTTTTCTCCTCCTAAACAGAATGAACATCAAGACCGGATGCCTATTTTTTGGGAGGCACTTTGAAGGCTGCTGTGCCTTTCCCAGTGATGTTTGTCCGTGTACGGCTGGATCACCTTAGTGGGGAGGTAACTGGGGTAATGATCGGAGCTGTGGTTCCTGAGCTGGTACTTGGTTGTGTAGCTTGTTGTAAACTGATGTTTTGGCTCAGGTTATTCAGAGTAGCAGTGAGTTCTGTGGTAGCTGCAGCGTGACTTTCCATAATTCTGCTTATGCTTTCTATTAGTAATTGGTTGGTTTCCAAAATGTTGAGGTAGTTTTGGTGCTGTCTGTGTTGTTCATCCATTACTCTCTGGAATGTGTTCATCATATGTTTGTTGTCTGCGCGCACTAATTCCATAGTATTTGCAATTCTAGTGACTTGCACATTTAGCCGACTACTATTACGACTTATTCGGGGAAGCTGATGTGGCAGGGTTGCTAGAAATTGGGTTTGCCTGCGCAGACAATCCAGGTTATTGGCCTGCTGGGTTGACCAACTATTCCAAAATGCCTGATCCTGTGTTGTGACTTGTGGTGATGTAGGACTCATTTGTGGTGCAGGTGTGGTTTGTGTTCGAGGCATACTCACAGGTGGGGTTGTTGGTATTGTTGGTTCTATTGGCTGGAGATGTAGGACAAAGGTTTCCTCCATTTGTGTGTCCTGCTGGGTGTCCGGGGGAATGTTGTCGGCATCTGTATGTGGTGTAATGGAACAATATTTTAGATATGGTACACACATATATTTGTAGCATTTTATAACAAGATTTTTTGGTGCACAGACATGAAAAATATGACTCAAAATGGTGTATTTCCCGTTAACATCAATACTCCACTTACATTAAGGCAAGGCCTCTGTACTCTATATGTGTTTTTTGTGTTTTAGATAATACTCACAATCCGGATCCCAAATACATAAATTACTATGCAAACACTGTTTATGGCTTGTTTATCCGTGGGTAACATTTGGCTTGGTTGGTGTACATTTATGAAGGGTATGCTAGATCTACACACTACATCTAAATATATCAACACACACCATTTGCGAAGGATGTTAACCTTGTGAAGCTTGCACTTCTGCTTTTGGTGCAGCCTTTTCCTCTTAATATGCTACTCTATGGCTCAAGTGTACACACATATATTTAGTGTGGACCTGTTACCCCCTAACATTTGTTATGCGTGGTGTTGGGGTTGATCCATACGTAGGTGAGTGTGTGGTCTTGAACCACGCAAATTATGTGTAAAGTGCCCTGTGTAAGTATGTGTTGTAATGTTCTGTTTTTTCTATTCACCAGGCAGCTGAGGGGATTGTGGATCCTGTGTTGGCGGACTCTCCAAAAGTTGCAACGGGTGCCCTGAGGACACATTTGATATACGTCGCTGAGGTGGAGATGCGGCTTGTCTAGTGGGGACATCCGGACGGTGTCTTTTGTGTGCCATGTGCTTGTGAGTGGCTGATTCCTGGGGAGGGCGCCTTCTGGAAATGTGCCGTTGTCTAGATGGTCCTATACCAAAAAAAATAAATTCATGTTTTGTCAAAACATTTGCACGCATATGTCCTTCAACTGATACTTTACCTGCTTCACCATCATCATCATCTTGGACCTGAGTGGTGAGAGGACGGCCTGTTGTGCTTTTTTGTGACACTGTGAAGATATGAAATGTATAAATATTTAAAAAATGCTGTGTAAATAAAATTTTAAAAACATTTTGTAGTTTTTGCTTCTGAAGTCAATAAACATATTTATGCTAAACAACTCAGCCACATTTGTTGAAGTCTATATTGTCTGTAGGCCAGGAACCAAACACACCACAAAATCTAAAAACATTGGCCCATGTGCTTAGTTCACACTGCCACCCAGCCTAATTAATTAGTATGTAATAGGATCAGACCAAAATAAAATAAAAATAAAAACACACTACACTAAAAATGCCATTTATATTTTAAAAGGATTGGTGGACGTACACAAACACTATTACACAAAACCAAAAGCATTACATAAACCAACAATTTGGACCAAATGACCAAACAAATGCAAAACACATTGGCCCTCATTCCGAGTTGATCGCTAGCTGCTTTCGTTCGCAGCGCACCGATCAGGCAAAAAAACGGCACTTCTGCGCATGCATATGGTGCACAATGCGCACGCGTGACGTACTTTCACAACAGCCGATGCAGTTTCACACAAGGTCTAGCGACGCTTTTCAGTCGCACTGCTGGCCGTAGAGTGATTGACAGGAAGTGGGTGTTTCTGGGAGATAGTCTGTAGTGATCGCAAGCTAGGAGTAGGTCTGGAGCTACTCTGAAGCTGCACAAAATTATTTTGTAGCCACTGTGCGATCCTTTAGTTCGCACTTCTGCTAAGCTAAGATACACTCCCAGAGGGCGGCGGCTTAGCGTTTGCACGGCTGCTAAAAGCAGCTAGTGAGCGATCAACTCGGAATGAGGGCCATTGTCCTCAAAACCCCCCCAAAAAACAACCTATGGATACATGTCAAACAAAGTGAACATCAACACCAAATATTGCACAACAACATTATGAAACAAAAATAACAACAACAAAAAACAAGGTATATATGTAAAAATGCTACACATACATTTCACAGTAGCAAACACATTTACCATGCAGTGTAATTGGCTGGGCCTCATGAGCCACACTAAAACTTAAATAAGAAAAATAACTAGCCATTCAGCATAAACAAGCTACTGCAGTAATGTTATTGGGAATGTATAAACACACATTAAAATAAGATTTTACTCACCGGTAAATCTATTTCTCGTAGTCCGTAGTGGATGCTGGGAACTCCGAAAGGACCATGGGGAATAGCGGCTCCGCAGGAGACTGGGCACAACTAAAGAAAGCTTTAGTTCACCTGGTGTGCACTGGCTCCTCCCACTATGACCCTCCTCCAAGCCTCAGTTAGGACACTGTGCCCGGACGAGCTGACATAATAAGGAAGGATTTTGAATCCCGGGTAAGACTCATACCAGCCACACCAATCACACCGTATAACTCGTGATACTATACCCAGTTAACAGTATGAAATACAACTGAGCCTCTCAACAGATGGCTCAACAATAACCCTTTAGTTAACAATAACTATGTACAAGTATTGCAGACAATCCGCACTTGGGATGGGCGCCCAGCATCCACTTCGGACTACGAGAAATAGATTTACCGGTGAGTAAAATCTTATTTTCTCTGACGTCCTAGTGGATGCTGGGAACTCCGAAAGGACCATGGGGATTATACCAAAGCTCCCAAACGGGCGGGAGAGTGCGGATGACTCTGCAGCACCGAATGAGAGAACTCCAGGTCCTCCTCAGCCAGGGTATCAATTTTGTAGAATTTTGCAAACGTGTTTGCCCCTGACCAAGTTGCAGCTCGGCAAAGTTGGAAAGCCGAGACCCCTCGGGCAGCTGCCCAAGATGAGCCCACCTTTCTCGTGGAATGGGCTTTTACAGATTTTTGCTGCGGTAGTCCAGCCGCAGAATGCGCCAGCTGAATTGTGCTACAAATCCAGCGAGCAATAGTCTGCTTAGAAGCAGGAGCACCCAGTTTGTTGGGTGCATACAGGATAAACAGCGAGTCAGTTCTCCTGACTCTAGCCGTTCTGGAAACATAATTTTTCAAGGCCCTGACTACGTCCAGTAACTTGGAATCCTCCAAGTCCCTAGTAGCCGCAGGCACTACAATAGGTTGGTTCAAGTGAAAAGCTGATACCACCTTAGGGAGAAACTGGGGACGAGTCCTCAATTCTGCCCTATCCATATGGAAAATCAGATAAGGACTTTTATATGACAAAGCCGCCAATTCTGATACACGCCTGGCCGAAGCCAAGGCCAATAACATGACCACTTTCCGCGTGAGATATTTTAGATCCACGGTTTTTAGTGGCTCACACCAATGTGATTTTAAGAAACTCAACACCACGTTGAGAACCCAAGGTGCCACTGGAGGCACAACCGGGGGCTGAATATGCAGCACTCCTTTTACAATGTCTGAACTTCAGGTACTGAAGCTAGTTCTTTCTGGAAGAAAATCGACAGAGCCGAGATCTGTATCTTAATGGAGCCTAATTTTAGGCCCATAGACACTCCTGCTTGTAGGAATGCAGAAATCGACCTAGTTGAAATTCCTCTGTTGGGGCCTTTTTTGGCCTCACACCAAGCAACATATTTCCGCCATATGCGGTGATAATGTTTTGCAGTTACATCTTTCCTGGCTTGAATCAGCGTAGGAATGACTTCCTCCGGAATGCCCTTTTCCTTTAGGATCCGGCGTTCAACCGCCATGCCGTCAAAACGTAGCCGCGGTAAGTCTTGGAACAGACAGGGCCCCTGCTGCAGCAGGTCCTGTCTGAGCGGCAGAGGCCATGGGTCCTCTGATATAATTTCTTGAAGTTCTGGGTACCAAGCTCTTCTTGGCCAATCCGGAACCACGAGTATCGTTCTTACTCCTCGCCTTCCTATTATTCTCAGTACCTTTGGTATGAGAGGCAGAGGGGGGAACACATAAACCGACTGGTACACCCACGGTGTTACCAGAGCGTCCACAGCTATCGCCTGAGGGTCCCTTGACCTGGCGCAATATCTTTTATAGCTTTTTGTTGAGGCGGGACGCCATCATGTCCACCTGTGGCCTTTCCCAATGGTGTACAATCCTTTGGAAGACTTCTGGATGAAGTCCCCACTCTCCCGGGTGGAGGTCGTGTCTGCTGAGAAGATCTGCTTCCCAGTCGTCCACTCCGGGAATGAACACTGCTGACAGTGCTAACACATGATTTTCCGTCCATCGGAGAATCCTTGTGGCTTCTGCCATCGCCATCCTGCTTCTTGTGCCGCCCTGTTGGTTTACATGGGCGACTGCCGTGATGTTGTCTGATTGGATCAGTACCAGCTGGTTTTGAAGCAGAGGCCTTGCCTGACTCAGGGCATTGTAAATGGCCCTCAGTTCCAGAATATTTATGTGTAGGGAAGTCACCTGACTTGACCAAAGTCCCTGGAAGTTTCTTCCCTGTGTGACTGCCCCCCAGCCTCAAAGGCTGGCATCCATGGTCACTAGGACCTAGTCCTGTATGCCAAACCTGCGACCCTCTTGAAGATGGGCACTCTGCAGCCACCACAGTAGAGATACCCTGGTCCTTGAAGACAGGGTTATCAGCCGATGCATCTGAAGATGTGATCCGGACCACTTGTCCAACAGGTCCCACTGAAAAGTTCTTGCATGGAACCTGCCGAATGGGATTGCTTCGTAGGAAGCTACCATTTTTCCCAGGACTCGCGTGCAATGATGCACCGATACCTGTTTTGGCTTCAGGAGGTCTCTGACTAGAGATGACAGCTCCTTGGCTTTCTCCTCCGGGAGAAACACTTATTTCTGGTCTGTGTCCAGAACCATCCCCAGGAACAGTAGACGTGTCGTAGGAACCAGCTGTGACTTTGGACTGTTTAGAATCCAACCGTGCTGTTGTAGCACTTTCCAAAATAGTCCTACCCCGACTAGCAACTGCTCCTTGGACCTCGCCCTTATAAGGAGATTGTCCAAGTACGGGATAATTAAAACTCCCTTTTTTCGAAGGAGTATCATCATTTCGGCCATTACCTTGGTAAACACCCTCGGTGCCATGTACAGTCCAAACGGCAGTGTCTGGACTTGGTAATGGTAATCCTGTACCACAAATCTGAGGTACTCCTGGCGAGGATGGTAAATGGGGACATGCAGGTAAGCATCCTTGATGTCCCGGGATCCCATGTAATCCCCCTCGTCCAGGCTTGCAATAACCGCCCTGAGCGATTCCATCTTGAACTTGAATTTTTTTATGTATGTGTTCAAGGATTTTAAATATAAAATGGGTCACACCGAACCATGCGGTTTCGGTACCCCAAACCGTGTGGAATAGTAACCCCGTCCTTGTTGAAGTAGGGGCACGTTGAGTATTACCTGCTGGGAATACAGCTTATTAATTGCCTCTAGCGCAGCCTCCCTGCCTGAGGGAGTTGTCGGCAAGGCATATTTGAGGAAACGGCGGGGGGGAGACAACTCGAATTTCAGCTTGTACCCCTGAAATACTACTTGAATGAAACAGGGATCCACCTGTGAGCGAGCCCACTGATCGCTGAAATTGTTGAGACGGCCCCCCACCGTACCTGGCTACACCTGTGGAGCCCCCGCGTCATGCTGTGGACTCAGAGGAAGCGAGAGAAGAATTTTGATTCTGGGAACAGGCTGACTGGTGCAGCTTTTTCCCTCTTCCCATGTCTCTGTACAGAAAGGAAGCGCCTTTGACCCGCTTGCTTTTCTGAAGCCGAAAGGACTGTACCTGATAATACAGTGCTTTCTTAGTCTGTGAGGAAACCTGAGGTAAAAATATTTCTTCCCAGCTGTTGCTGTGGATACGAGGTCCCAGAGACCATCCCCAAATAATTCCTCACCCTTATAAGGCAGAATCTCTATGCGCCTTTTAAAGTCAGCATCACCTGTCCAGTGACAGGTCTCTAATACCCTCCTGACAGAATGGACATTACATTCATTTTGGATGCCAGCCGGCAAAAGATCCCTCTGTGCATCCCTCATATATAAGACGACGTCTTTAATATGTTCTCATGTTTGACAGGGTCACCGACCACGCTGCAGCAGCACGATCTGCAGGTCTCAGTCTAGTACCTGAGTGTGTAAATACAGACTTCAGGATAGCCTCCTGCTTTTTATCAACAGGTACCTTCAAAGTGGCCGTTCCTAAAACGGCAGTGCCACCTTTTTTGACAACCGTGTGAGCGCCTTATCCACCCAAGGGGATATCTCCCAGCGTAACTTATCCTCTGGCGGGAAAGGGTACGCCATCAGTAACTTTTTAGAAATTACCAGTTTCTTATCGGGGGGAACCCACGCTTTTCACACACTTCATTCATTCATCTGATGGGGGAACAAAACACTGCCTGCTTTTTCTCCCCAACATAAAAACCCATTTTTAGAGGGTTAATGTCAGAAATGTGTAACACATTTTTTATTGCCGGGATCAAGTCACGGATGTTCCTAGTGGATTGTGTATATGTCTCAACCTTGTCGACACTGGAGTCAGACTCCGTGTCGACATCTGTGTCTGCCATCTGAGTGAGCGGGCGTTTTTGAGCCCCTGATGGCCTTTGAGACGCCTGGGCAGGCACGGACTGAGAAGCCGGCTGTCCCACAGCTGTTACGTCATCCACCCTTTTATGTAAGGAGTTGACACTGTCGGTTAATACCTTTCACCTAACCATCCACTCTGGTGTCGGCCCCACAGGGGGCGACATCACATTTATCGGCATCTGCTCCGTCACCATATAAGCCTCCTCCTTAAACATGTCGACACAGCCGTACCGACACACCGCACACACACAGGGAATGCTCTGACTGAGGACAGGACCCCACAAAGCCCTTTGGGGAGACAGAGAGAGAGTATGCCAGCACACACCAGAGCGCTATATAATGTGGGGATTAACACTATAACTGAGTGAAATTTCCCCAATAGCTGCTTGTATATATAATATTGCGCCTAAATTTAGTGTCCCCCTCTCTTTTTAACCCTTTGAGCCTGAAAACTACAGGGGAGAGCCTGGGGAGCTTTCTTCCAGCTGCACTGTGAAGAGAAAATGGCGCTAGTGTGTCTGAGGGAGATAGCTCCGCCCCTTTTTCGGCGGACTTTTCTCCCGCTTTTTTCTGGATTCTGGCAGGGGTATTTACCACATATATAGCCTCTGGGGCTATATATTGTGGTATTTTTGCCAGCCAAGGTGTTTTTATTGCTGCTCAGGGCGCCCCCCCCAAGCGCCCTGCACCCTCAGTGACCGGAGTGTGAAGTGTGTATGAGGAGCAATGGCGCACAGCTGCAGTGCTGTGCGCTACCTTGGTGAAGACTGATGTCTTCTGCCGCCGATTTTCCGGACCTCTTCTTGCTTCTGGCTCTGTAAGGGGGACGGCGGCGCGGCTCCGGGACCGAACACCAAGGCTGGGCCTGCGGTCAATCCCTCTGGAGCTAATGGTGTCCAGTAGCCTAAGAAGCCCAAGCTGGCTGCAAGCAGGCAGGTTCGCTTCTTCTCCCCTTAGTCCCTCGCTGCAGTGAGCCTGTTGCCAGCAGGTCTCACTGAAAATAAAAAACCTAATTCTATACTTTCTTTCTAGAAGCTCAGGAGAGCCCCTAGTGTGCATCCAACCTCGGCCGGGCACAAAATCTAACTGAGGCTTGGAGGAGGGTCATAGTGGGAGGAGCCAGTGCACACCAGGTGACCTAAAGCTTTCTTTAGTTGTGCCCAGTCTCCTGCGGAGCCGCTATTCCCCATGGTCCTTTCGGAGTTCCCAGCATCCACTAGGACGTCAGAGAAATATGCATACTCCAATCTGTTTAGCTCAAAATATAACAACTAGTAACCAGACATCCATAAAGAAAATGACACAAACCAAAACAGGAAATAGAAGTTAATAATAATTTCACAGTTAGAAACGCACAAAAAAAAATAACCACAAAACTCACCATCCTGCCTGGGCCGATCAGAATCCTGGACATAATTTGCACCGCCACTTCAGGAGAAATTAGGCTCCTCAGGGGCTCCTCGTACTCCAGAAATGTTGATATAAAGGGATGTCCTACACCTGTCTGGCGAGCAGACTTCGCCTCCTTGGTCATTTTCGCCTTGACACGGCGCTTTATGTCATAAAACCGTTTGCGGCACGTGTCCTCGGTCCGCTTGACCACACCCTCGCTGTTGACTGCCGCAACCACTTTGCCCCACAAGACACACTTCTTGCGCAATGTCACCTTTGTGGACTCACGGCCAAACAGCTGCCGATGATGACGCATCAGCTCATGCACCAAAGCCACATTCTCAGCATAACTAAACTTGACATTGTGGCCAGTCTTAGTAGTGGTGCGTGGCCGCGGAGCTACATCACCATCACTGTCACTAGAGGCTGCAGCAGCAACCTCACCCACCTCCTCCACCTCACTCACCCCCTCCACCTCACTCACCTCCTCTCTCTCACTCAGGGACGTGCAGTCAGGGGAGGCAGGGGAGGCAGTGCCTCCCCTGTGATTAATTATTAAAATAACAAAAAGAAGATACTTATGACACATGTTCTGTGTCATAAGTATGTTCTTTATGTTATTCTAAGAATTTTAGGGGTTTAAATAGGTTTGGGAGGCACTGATAGCAGTGCCTCCCGTAGATAATGTAAACGGGGATCGAGCGGGGGGTGGGGCCAAGAAGTGGGCTGTAAAAGCCCATTGAAAAAGATAGGCAAAGCGGCACCTATAGA